>NC_072739.1:139123879-139423879 GCF_026930045.1 Uloborus diversus
ACAACAATGAAAGAAGTGAAAAAGCTGCAGAAGCTCTTGTTGTCGCCAAGTCTAAAAATAAAGCGCATGCGAAGAAATTTCAAGCCAAGAACAAGTTAAGCAACAAAAATATTTGTAATTATTGTAAAGCCGTTGGACACTGGGTCAAGTCATGTTCCAAATGGATTGCAGATGGTCGACCTCCTAAGCCAAGCTCGAGCTTCCAGAATAAGTCCTATAATAATCAAGTGAATATTTCATCGCCAAGTACGGCAATGACATCCTATTGTGAAGAAAGTTTCCTATCAGAAGGGGAAACAAGCACATTTTGGATAGACAACGGAGCGACAAGGCATATTACTAACACATTTATTTATTTTAGGAATTTTGAGACATTTCCTTCTTTGGGCACCCATACTATCAAAGCGGCAGGAAAAGAAGTGTTGACAGCTTTAGGGAAAGGAAGCATCCTAGTCAAAGCTTCAGTTGGAAGGAATACAGAAGTAATTGAATTGAAAGATGTCTGGTATGTTCCTGGAATTAGCAGAAATTTGTTTTCAGTGTTAGCTGCTCAGGATAGAAATCAGAATAGTGAGTTTACTTCTACTCCTACTGAATGCTGGTTGAAGATCAACAATGAAGTGAAGCTGTATGGCACTCGAAGTATATGTGGAACTCTCTACAGGGCTGCTCTAGAGCCAATACTTCCAGATAAAGAAATAGAAGTTCAAACTGCAGATACGTATAGCGGTAAAAGTTCCTTACTGCAATTGTATCACAGTAGATGGGGGCATCAAGACAAGCGTCACGTTAGGAATATGCTCAAAAATGAATTTAATATCAAAGTGAATATTGATAAAGAGCCATGCGAGCCTTGCATATATGGTAAAGCACATCGTTTAAGGTTCGGCACTAAACCCAAAACTACAAGAGTTGGAGAACTTGTGTCGGACTGACGTCTGTGGACCATTCGAAGAGTCACACAGAAAGTATAAATATTTTGTTGTGTTCAAAGATCGTTATTCTAAGTACCGGTATGTTTTCTTTCTGAAACATAAGTCAGATGTCGTGTTTTCTCTTAAATCGTTCATAGCTCGTGCAGAAAATTTGGGACATTCAATTAGAGAAATCCTTAGTGACAATGGTGGTGAGTTCGACAACCAAGAAGTTCGAGAATTTCTTCAGATGAAAGGAATTATTCAGAGACTCACAGCACCATACACACCAGAACAAAATGAAGCTAGCGAAAGAGAAAGCAGAACAATCGCAGAAATGGCCAGAACTCTCAAGTATTCCAACCAAGAAATCGAATTTCCAGCATTCTTATGGACAGAGCTTGTGAATGCAGCTGCATATATTTTTAAACAGAACTGGAATTTCATCCGTGGAAAACGCGAGTCCACATGAATCATGGTTTGGAAAAAGGCCAAGGATAAAACACATGCGTATAATCGGCTCACTTTGTTATGCTCATGTGCCGGTACAGAAAAGAAAGAAAATGGATCGGAAAGCTGTAAAAGGTTTTCTCATTGGTTATAATGGGGGATGAACGCTATAGAATTTGGATAGAAGAAGAAAGAAAAGTAATCCTGTCAAGAGATGTGATTTTTCATGAGAAAATGAAAGAGTGTGAAAAACATATTACAGTCTTACAGGAAAATTCAGATTCAATAAATCATCCACCAGATCAAGAAACATGTGAAGAGGAGGAAGAAGAATTAAGAGAGGAAAAGTATTAACATGTCCGATACCGAAGCTGAAAGTACAGATGAAGAGGAGGAACTTAAGACTTCACATGGTATGAATCTAAGAGATCGTTTTCAGATAAAGAAACCAAAGCGATTTGAAGAATACATCATGGAAATTGAATCCTTCGTCTATGATGAAAAATATCCAGAAACATATCGAGAAGCTATAGAAAGTTCTGAAGTGAACAACTGGAAAAAGGCCATGGATAGTGAAATGACTTCTCTGAAAGATAATCAGACATGGAAGTTATGTAAACTACCTAAAGGAGTCAAGTCGATACCATGCAAGTGGGTTTACGGAATAAAAAGAAATCCAGATGGTAGTATTGATAAATACAAAGCAAGGTTAGTAATAAAAGGCTACGCTCAACGGAAAGGAATTCACTTTCAAAAGACCTTCAGTCCAGTTGCAAGAACAAGCACCATAAGAACTTTACTTAGTATAGCAGCAAGTGAAAATATGAGTTTAGTACAATTTGATGTCTCAACAGCTTTTTTGTATGGCAAGTTAGAAGAAGATATTTTCGTGTGTCAACCTGAAGGCTATGAAGATGGCACTGACAGAGTATGCCACTTAAAGAAAAGTCTTTATGGTCTGAAACAAGCGCCATGGTGCTGGAACCAATGTTTTGGGGGAATATTTGCGTAAAATTGGTTTAGTAAGAAGTGAAGCAGATCCATGCTTGTTTATTAGAAGAAGCAATAGGGAATTACTTAAGTTAGTTCTGTATATTGATGATGGTTTGGTTGCGTCAACAAGTAAAAAACACTTAGAATTTTTTTTTGGAGATTTGAAGAAAGAATTTAAAATTACAACAAAACCTGCTGAAATACTACTTAGGGTTTGAGATTCATCGTCAAGAAGATGATTCTATTAAGTTATCTCAAACAGCCTACACGAAGAAAGTTCTTGAAAGATTCGGCATGAGTGATTGTAATTCTGTGTCTACACCTATTATCAAAGACAGTATTCAATCAGGGAAAGTAGAGAGTACTGAGACAACATTTCCCTATAGACAAGCCGTAGGAGCACTAATGTATATCATGACAGGAACTCGACCTGACACAGCTTATGCAGTAGGAGTAGCTTCCAGAGCTTTAGAAAGCCCAATTAAAGAAGATTGGCAAAGAGTCAAAAGAATATTCAGATACTTGAAAGGAACTTTAGAGAAAGGATTAGTTTACAAATCAGGATACAAGAAAGGCATTCTAGAAAGCTATAGTGATGCTGACCGTGGAGGAGACACCACAACAGGGCGTTCAACAACTGGTGTTGTTTGTATTTACGCTGGTAAAGCAATATCATGGTGCAGTCAAAGACAGTCTACTAGCAATTTCCACTACAGAAGCGGAGATAGTTGCAGCTAGTGAAGCAGCCAGAGAATTAATTTGGCTTAAGAGATTGTTCAAGGAAATAACATATTTAAAGCAGGTACCAGAACTTAAAGTGGATAACGAGGCAGCAGTCAAATTATCTCAGAATCAAGGAGAATTCCATAAGAGAACAAAGCACATTCGGATTAGACATTTCTTTGTGAGAGAAATGGTAACGAGTGAAGAAATTACTGTAAAGCGAGTTCCTACTGAATTACAGTTAGCTGACCTTTTTACTAAGCCACTTTACGGCCCTAGGATTCTAAATCTGTGCAGCAAAATAGAACTGATTTAGAATTAAGAACTGCTAAATGAAATTCAGGAGCACTAAACAATAATAAGGGAAAGTGTTAAAGTTGTATTATTGTTTATATATATTTCTTTATTATTGTTTGGCAACACTAAGTAGTTTTTGAAGTTTTTTAAAATGGCGATCATCTAGTAAGTTGGAATAAAGTTTCGCTAATGAATATCTTCGTCTTTTCATCTTTATAGTTCCCACTTTACTCTGCTAAGTAGATACATAACCTTAATATGTTACTTAAAGACATTAGGTTATGTAAAATTTATCATAAAGAACCAGAATGAGGTTTTCGGTTAAACTTATAACTTTAACTTGCACTGTGACCGACAGAGCTGAATAGCTTGATTGGCAGAGCGTTCTCCTCGTAACCAGGAGAATGAGCGTTCGGGCCCACGTCCGGACAGTCTGCATCAAAAAATTAGAGAAATATCGCGCATTGCATGAACACTTAATGAAGTGAATAACAAATATGAGGGAATAGAATAAATGAGAAGGAAATGCTACTTGCTGTTATGAAAACTTGATGCGACTTTGTGCTAAATTGCTTCTGAATTGTACTTTTTTTTTTTTTTTTAAAGCTTTGGCTCTGGTAAGAAAATTAAAGCATAATGTAAGCGAAAATATAAGTAACAGGTTTAAGATTTCAGACTATAATAGAATTGTTTTTTGTTCAGAAAAAAATAATAAATCGTATATTGAAATACATATTCTTCTAATGAGTTTTTGGCTCTTTGTACAAATAAAAAAAATACTACCTCAATTTGAAGGGTAAAATATATATTTTTTCTACTTTTTTCAAAAAAAAAAAAAAAAAAAAAAGCTTATCTCATTTTTACTACATTCGAAAATCTACGCTTAAAATAGAGCATAGTTCAATTTATTTTGTATTTTAACCGTGCTGTTAAATGATGAACATGTGCTGCCATCTAAGTCATAACGGTTCAAGCTGCCTGCGGTAACGAATTGTAAAAATTTTCAAAAATAAAAACATTTCTCTTCAATATCTTATCTTATATATTGTTCCCTTCTCATTTTAAAACTTATCAGGCTGGCTAATGATGAAAAATAGACTTACGGTCGAAAAATCAATTTTTCGAAAACGCCCCTTGCTGTTTGAAAACCTTGATGCAGCCTGTAGTTCTTATGCATTTTTTTTTTTTTTTTGCAAAGTTCTAATGCAGTTTTCCATTTTTTTACGTCGCTTTCGGCCAAAAAAAAAAAAAAAAACCTGTGTGTGTGTGTTCATATTTTAATAAAGCTTAAAAGCACTGGAATTAGTTGTTTGTTTAAATTGATAAGTTTTTTTCAGTAGAGCGTTCGGATATAAACAATATGAACTTCGGGCAAGCTTGGGCTCTTCGACATAATATCAAATTTATATTAGTATTACGCATTACATGTACTCATAACATACACACGTAAAAAAAATAAATGAAGTGGGAATGCCACTTGGTGTTTCGACTCCGTTATGCAAGCTACAGTTATCATTAAGATAAGTTGACTGTTAATCGAAGGGTGTTCTTCCTTTTTTTAAAGCTCTGACTACATTCAGCATAATATAAGCATAAAAAAAGTATTAGATTTACCTAAAGGAAGTCATTTTTGTACAGAAAAAACATTTTCATTGTATGGTGAAATGTAGATGTTTCTAATAGCAGTGTTCAACCTTTTGTACAAATGAAAAAATACTACGCCAAATTAAAGCTACGAGTTTCACCCAGTAAACCTTTATTTTTTTATTCGCGCAAATACGATATAAAGCATTAAAATTATTATCAACTTCATTAGCAAGAAATCGTTTTCTACTCCTCTGCTTTCTGCTGAAAAAAAATACATTTTGTCTACGTTCGAAAAATTACACTTAAAAAACGGCCTCAGTTCAACTGGTTTTGGTTTTGAATTTTAAGTGTTCGATTTAAAAAGAAACATGTGCGGGCATTTAAGCCGTAACGGTTAAAGCAACCTTCCGTGTGAAAGAGTTCAATATTCAAAGATAAAAACACTTATTTTCAATCTAATTTATTACTTCTCTAGAATGTTTGTTTCAATCGCTACGTGAGATCTTCGTCATTCTTTAATCAAATTCCATGCTTTACGAAAAATTTTAAACCGTATCATGCTGGGTAATGACAAAACATAGAATCATGATCTTATTATTATTATTATTATTTTTTTTTTTTTTGGCAAAAAGCTTTTTTGCTGTTTTTTACTACGCATTCCTTCAATGAATAACTTTCGAAAAGGAAGGCGCCATTGCTAGGTTTCTAGGTTTGTTGTGGTGTCGGGCTGTTAATCAGAATGGCGCCAATTCGAATCCGTGCCAATAAATATCTCTTTAATGTTTCTTTTTTTCCCGTCAGATGCTCACATGGGCAGGACTGTATTTGCCACAACCTGTTTTTTCACATGCACAATTATTGCTTTTTCAAGAGTCACTACTCAGCCACACTTTTAATGATATTTAAGTTTGCATTGAAAATATGTACGACCAACAGTTGAGCGATGATCAAATTATCACAACGTTGTATTTAACGAGGTTTTGTTACTGATGTCTTTAAATTACATACCTTCTCTTCTGCGCTTACTTTTTTTCGGTTCTTCTTCATAATGTTCTTCCTTTGAAAATTTTAAAGAAAGAAATGCCTTATAAAGCGATTCGAAGCACAGTGCGGAGTTCCGCACGGGTCGACTAGTATATATATATTCGGCTCTATTTCAACCTTAGTTATGAGCAATAACTGTATCAAAAATTGAATCCTACGCTCATGGGGATGATTTCATTCAAGATGAGCGTTTTGTTTTGTTTACATTCTGATTACGATCCTGAATAAAAATAATATTGATGCTATTTCTTTTAGACCGAAACAGGTATGATTTCTGGATTTTCTACTGAAACCGATAACCTTCAATCGAAATAATCTCAATTTTAGTGCCCTTTACAATACACAATATATTAAACTATCAAGTAAATTTGAATGGGCATTACAATTTCATTATGACGGCATTGGGTACTTTAGATAACTTTCCGTTAAAAGTATTTGGCGAAAAGCAGTCAAACTCTCAATAACTCGAAATACCAAGAGACCGGCTAAAATTTTCGAGTTATCGGAAGTTCCTTTCCGAGCCTTCTTAAAAGTAATTTTTATTTTATTTTAAAGGAATAGTGCATAATAGATTGACTGCAACACATATAGTTTGAACAAAATTAATCATTAGTACTACATAAAAATGTTTTTAAACAGAATAAATTTTATCAGCAGTGTATTCAAATTATTTTGAAAGCTCATTTAATTACTATTGTTTACGTCCTGGGTACAGTTTGTTAAAGGAGAAAATCAACTTTTTTTTTATTTTGGCTGCTTTTTTTTGCATAAGATGGAAACTAAATCTTCGTTAAAGCTTCGACTTAAAGGGAGTACATTCGAGATATAGAGACAACTTTGTATTGAAAACACTTAATCATTTTGGGACCGAATGAAAACTTCGAGATAAAAAAACATTCGAGTTATAAGTTTTCGAGTTATCGAGATTCGACAGTATTTCTATAATTGGGATTTTGACACGGTCGTCGAATTCTTGGCCACAATAATGTATTTAAGCATCACCCTATTCTCTCCATTGCTTTATGGTAATCCTGTGCGACTAGATTATTTCCCTTCTCTTGGTTTCCGTAAGAAAAGGGAAAATGTTCTTCGAGTGGATATCGGTGCCAAAATTTGCCGACAGAGGATAAATCGCTTTACCTCCCAACTATCGAAATCTCCATTTTTCCACCAGCAGAGTTACGTAACTTGGACGCTTTAAGTTTTCAAATATCTTGAGAGAACACTCAGTGCAAAAAATCCGTTAAAATATGAGAATTCCATCAAATAAATTAATATGCCCCAAAAATTAATATGTAAATGAATAAAAATAAAACTTCCTTTAAAGTTTGAAATAATGTGTCAAAAATATGAAGAAAAAAAAAGTTTTTAAATAAGCTAAAAATTCCATTAAAATGCAAAATAATCCGCCAAATACATTATTTGTCACCAATTTCGTCAAGCAACCACGTTACCGTAACTCCGCTCGATCGGAGCTGTTACACAAACTTGGAAAAACAAATTGAAATAAATGTAGAGTAATGGAATGAAGAATGTCATTAAAAGTCTAAGTTGCTAGCAAATCTGACTAATTTCAATGTCAACTACAGAGGTTCCGTAGCAGTTGGCAAATTTTGGGATACTTGCTAAAGATCTTTCGGGACCACGAAAAATTCTGGCATTGAGAAATGCTATTAGCAGTCTTATTGCCATGACACCGCTGGAAATGACTTTCAACAATGTTTAGTTTCACGTCGCGTCTATGGATTTGCATCGCTAGAGGAGGTACACATCAGGACGATCGATATCATCACCAAACCCTGGAAGTGCAAAACGTGTCAGTAAAAGCAAATAATTGGTAAACATAGTTAAGAAGGATGGTAAAATAAAAATTGCATCCTGATCTATGTTACTCTGTTCATTGTTGTTTGAAAATGGGTATATCATTATGCCGGACCTGGTATTCTTCGGCATATGTTTTTTGTTTGGATCAGTGTCAGATACATGAGGGGGGGGAGGGGGTCATGACCCCCCTCTTTACCAAATCCACGATAATATTTGAATGTTTGCTTGAAAAAATAAAAAGAAAACATGATCTTTGACCATTACATGAAGGTGTGGATAGAATGAGGGGAGGGGATCATACCCTCCCCCCCAATCTGCCGCAATACTTTGTAATCTTACTACTATTATATATGCGAAAGTTTGTCTGTATGGATGTATGGATGTATGGATGTTTGTTACTCTTTCACGCAAAAACTACTGAATGGATTTTGATGAAACTTTACAATAATATAGCTTATGCATCAGAATAAAACATAGGGTAGTTTTCGTCCCATTATGGGGGGCAAAACCCCCTTAGGGGGGCAATAAAACACGAATTTTGTATAAATTCTCTAATATGGGGATGAAAAAATACTTGCACATATTAACATTATATGTCCATCGAAAGCTCTGATTTTTCTGCTGAAGATGGCACCTGTTCGAAATTTCTAAGTAGAATAAAAAACGAGTTATGAGCTTTTTAGTTCCATGTTCGAAGGCTTTCCTTAACTGAATACAATATTTAGTATATCATCTCAACTCCCTGTCGATAGCGACTATTGTATTGTTGACTATCTTTGCTTTTCGTGACTGTTCAAGGCTTTTCTCAAGTCAAATCTTGAAGTAAGATTTTTGCACAAGATTGGCAAATAATGCATGGATTTGGCTGATTTTTTTTCCATTTTAATGCAACCTTGAGGCAATCAATGGTCTTTTTTTTATTTATTTGAATTGACTGGGTATTTAATCGATCAGCTGGAATCTAGCCAAACTTTTTTTGTGGAATCATTTCAATAGCTAAGGCATTTGGCATTTCTTTCAACTGTCGCTGTTTTTGAAGCTAAAGACTACGCAGTACTGTGTTTCTCGGCTTTCACCATGTAACCAAATATCGCCATTTCTTTAATAATTCTTTAAATTTGTTAACACGTAAAATAATTCGCCAACTAATTCGCAAATTCATAAACAGCGCAAAAACTTCCATTACTTTGTCTTTGCACACAATTTCAAACAATTGCCAAATTTTTACTGTTTATTGGAAACATTTCGGGTAGCATCATTGTTGATCCCATTTTGGGACGATTTCTACGGTAAGAAGTTATACATTATACAATAATTTAGATTGCCGGTGTAGCGCTGGATATTATGCATTTGATGGAGATCGGGATTATAAGGGAACTGTTTCACTTTATTTAAGAATAGTTGACCTCACTCGAATAGGTTTTTCTGGGAATTACCCATGACTTCTTTACAACACCTGAACGTTTTCGTGATTTATTTTTTGTGATTTTTGGGTGTCTTCTCAGTTTTGTCGACATTTCATTTACTCCCCTTCCCCCTAATTTTCAGTTTTAATCATACCTTTTGATACATTTAAGGGGACAGACAATTTGAAATGTCGGCGAAACTAGAGACAAACAATTTTTTGGTAACTATTTGACCTCTGCCTGTAATGACCATTAACTTAAATCAATTGAAAAAAAACTACATCAACGTGAGCGAAGCCGCGGGTAAGAGCTAGTCTGTTATAAAGTTCATTGCGTTTGAGTAGTGAAAATGACTGCTTGAAAAAGAAAATGAAAACCTGACCGAAACCATATGAAAAAGTAAATAATTTGAATTCCTTTTTTTTTGGGGGGGGGGGGAGTATAGAAGCTAGTTTCTTTTGGTTTATTCTATTATAATTAATGTGCAATAACCTTTTAATTACCTCAGTCAGTTAATTTTTAATTATTTCTTTTACGCTAAACAATACTTCAGACCCAGGTCTATAAATTTTGGGTTTCACTAAAATTATCATCAGTCCCTATCCGCTCACCAGATGGCCAGAAAACCAGCTTTTTTTTTTTAATTACTGTCTTGTCAACTCGTATCTGAAGTGCCTGTTATATTCTAAGTCGCTATGTAAATTTGAACTGGATTAAAAATATTTCAGCACAAATTCAAAGTTCACCGTTAGAACAGGAAATTGCAATCATTGTTCCTTCACGATTTTTACGAGATGAATCCCAAAAGTCAAACTAAATTATTTATTTTGATTATTATTGTTATCATTTTGATTAAATTTAACCTAAGTTCAAGAAAATTGCCATACGTAAGACTACATTCTTGAGTCTGACACCCCCCTCCCCCTAAAATGAAATCCTGTATCCGCCCCTGGTGTAGATTAGGACTAGACGTTAAATCCCGGTTATCACAAATTTGCCATTTCAACTGCGCTTGCTCGCGGTCTTAGCTTTTTGAGCTTTCTGTTTTAAGTTTTCGTGTTGCTTGTTTATGTTTAGGTTGAGCGAGAGTCCCAACAAATTAATGAATGCGATTAGAATATTTTCACAGCGATTTCGTGATAGATTATATCAGAGCATTTTTTAAGGAATTTTCACTAGGCGACATGTTTAAAATAATTGAATGTCTAACTGTTGCTATATATATATATATATATATATATATATATATATATATATATATATATCTTTTTATATCCGTCATGAGATCAAAAACGTAGGGGACGTATGGAACTGGCGGCCCTTTAATTAATTCAAGCGTATCTTAAATACATACAAAGATATTAGGTTCAGCTTCTGGTTTATGAGTAAACCTTTAATAGATCTAAATATTGACAAAAAGAACCTGATTGTAAGTAATCGAGTTCGCTTATTAGATTACTGGGAAAAGAAAATATCTTGCTTTATAATATTAACTCCGAAATAAGGGGGTCCGAGGGTTTCTCCCCCGTAAAATTTTCAAGTTTGTAGTCTTAAAAACGCATTTTAGACGATAATTGGTCATGTTAGGGGAGAAATGGCTTGGTGGCGCTCCCCTGTCTATGGAGAGATTTCAAGGTCCTTCCCAGGAATTTTTTCTCATTTGTAATCTTAGAAATGCATTGTAATTGTATTTTGTAATATTAAGGGGTCTGAGGACCACCCTTCTCTCACTCATTTTTCAAATTTGAAACCTTTTAAAAACGCAAATATTATCTCCAATTATGTAAAGAAGAGGGGGGTTCTCCGGCGGAATTTTTTTGCAATTGTAGTGCTAAAAACGCAGGTTAATACCATATTTTCATGATGTTACATGAAGGAAAGACTCGAAGCCTCACACCAGGAAATTTTTCTAACTTGCTGCCTCAGAAATGCATTGTAATTATTTTTGGTAATGGTAGGGGAGAAGAGGTTTGGAGAGCTCCTTCAGAATTTGGTTTAAATTGTAACTCTGAAAAGGCTGTTTTAAACGATCTATGGGGATTTAAGAAGAGGAGAGATTGAAAGGCCTCCCATACGAGAACATTTCCCATCTCAGGAAAATTTTCTAATTTGTAAACTTAAAATCGCATTCTAGACTATCTTTGGTAAGGTTACGGATACAGATAATTAAAAAGAACACAAAACACACTGCATATTTTGAACAAAAGCAGTTTTGTTTGCTAAAGAAGTAATGCTGGAGTCAGATGCCTAGAGTGGTAGAATACCTTTAACTCACTGGTTTCAAACTCAAAGGAACGTATTATCGCGATTCGTTCACTAATTTTTCAATTCGAAAAAACAAAAGAAATGCATAATAACTCTATTAAAATTTGTAGCTTACTTAAAAGCAATGTTATCTTTCTAACAATATTATTTTAAATTATTTTTTTTTTCTTTTCATTTATAATTTTGACAGGCAGTGAAAATATGATACGTAGTAACACTCATGACGATGAATATTGTGCATTTTTATTTAAAAATTATTATTTTTTTATGCGATTCAAGGGAAAAATTTATTCACAAAATGTATGATTTTTCGTAAAAATAAACATTTAAATACTTCGTTAAAATACTGTCATATTGTCCAGTAACACCTCTCATGTGTACTGGTTATCTCCAAATTTTTAATTTTGCCACTTGCATCCTTTTGCTTCTCACTGCCTCGAATATGATTGTACCCTTAAAAATAAACTATTACAAGAAATTTTCCCCGAAATAAATAAAACAATTGATGATATTTATGTTTGAAATTTTTCAAATGTTGTTTAGGCAAAAGTTTGGAAAATGACCTTGGTGATTTATTTCTGCATAACCAAGAACAGACGCATCAAATATGCACATTTGAAACGAAACAGATGTGCTTGTTACAAATAAGAACATAGAACAATTAGTATTTTTTAAATATATCGAGGCGTGATACAAACGAACGTTTGGCTAGCATTTACCACTTTCTAGAAGACAAATAAATGCATGGCCGCATCCAGCTTTTAGTTTCGGAGGAATCATATCCTCATATATATAATAGCTAATGATCGAGTAACCCGCGTGTTTTAACAATGAAACTTGCGCCACGGCATGATAACTTGATAATATGTTTTGGTAATGTTTAACATGCTGGGAAAGACCTTACTGTGACAAGGCTGAACTCGATCCGGCAACTTAACAGTTTTACTGGTAAGACTGTCATTTCAGGGGAATAAAGAAAGGAAAAAATGGTGAAAAATGAACGCTGTCTACTGGAGTTTTGGGTTAATCCACTGGAGTTAGGGTTACAATTTTAAGTATCAAAATATCACCAAGCAGGCAATGGCTTCGTTCAAATGTAGAAGCAGTTTTCACCCGTCATACCTTGACGGGCGATTTTCTAGTTAGTAAATAATATTCAGGAACTTATAGAAGTAAATTCATATTGACAGAAGGAATATTAAAAAAATAAACAAATAAATAAATAAAACATTTTAAAATAAATTCATGAAAACTTTGTTATGAAACACCGAATGTATGTGTGTGGAGGTGGGGCCATTCAATTTACCGGACCCGCTTCAAAAGATTTTTCTGTATCCGCCCCTGCCCCATGCTACTGAGCGTTTAACCTAAAAAACGTTATGGATGAATGTGGCAGGTTGAGGGAAGGGGGGGGGGGGGAGTGCGAACTAAACCATATGAACTAAAGTATTGTTGTCCCGCCTCATCTCCAAAAACTTGCAATGTGGCCCATGAGTAAAAAAGGTTGAAAAACCCCTCTCTAAACCATATCCCTACATTCTTCTTATTTATTCAGACATATATTAAAATAAAAAGCGTATGTATTTGAATTAAATAACAATCTAAAATCAAAGCATAATCATTTATTTCTCTTACCTTTTTGATGAAGGAAAGAACAACGTTTCATGTTGAGTGGTGGGGGGGGGGGGGAGAGAAAAAAAAATCTGTCAACGAAAGCGTCTTTCGTTCGTAAGCTCTTACTCTAAACTGCCCATTTTGTGCATAAGCCCTCAAGTTCCCGCTAAAAATCATCACACCCCGAGTGAATCACTGATTAGTCTGGAATTTACACCACTGAGTCTACCCGATGTACGGTACAATGATGACTGGATGGCGACAACAATTAGCCCCCCTTAACCCGCAGGGGATGACATGTTTTCGTAACCAGTCGGGCGGTTTTAAACGAGTAGGAAAAAAAAAAGAGAAAAACTGCTTTTGGTTGACAGCTGGAAAATGCCCGATGTAATTCTGTTGCTCAAGAGGAAAGAAAAGAAAGGTTTGAAATCCTTTTACAAAAACGAGGAGTGGAACCATTGTTGAATTTTCCAATGTCGCCCAGTAGTTTGATTTTGCATCTTCTAGGCGACAGAATTTTTTCACTACGCGACGTTCGTGTCGCGTAGTACCTATGTTAAAAAATGCTCTGGATTATATGAAACTACGAATATGAATAACTGATAGTGTTTATAATGCAAAGAGAAAAATGACGCTTCAATATTTTTTTTTTGGTTTGGATATATTTATTTAACATAAACGTAAAACACGTTATGTACTTCAAAAATGATCGGAATACGAGTACAGATATCCGTCTTTTGCGGATATTTTACGTTAGGCGTTAAACAGCTTAGTATTATACATTTTTATTTAGGTTGATGGTTCGGCTTTGCATTAGAAGTGATGCTGCAATTCTAGTACGCTCTTCTGATGTTAAAAATTTGGACTGAAAAGGAGCAGAAAAATCAGACACCGAATCCATTAATAATTAAGACGCAAAACGCAATCTTTACCGAGGCCTAAAAACTAAATCAGAGAAAGCTTTGTCAATGGCCCCACTCAATACTTAAGCGCCAGCGCATTGAGTGGGGCCATGCTTTGTGATTTCTAATTTTTATCTGTTGCTATCTCATATTTATTAACAAATTTAAAATGCTTGTAATTAATTTTAGCAAGATTTTTGAAATCAGCTAAGTCCGCGCGCAAGCGCAGTTGAAATGGCAAATTTGTGATAACCGGGATTTAACGTGGAGTTAGATTAGGCAATGTTGATATTTTCCCGAGGCACAATCTTCTATAACTGTTGCATTCTCATGCCTTATTGAAATTATACTAAAAACCTGTAGCTATACTTAAAAATACTCGCAAAAGACTAGACTCCATAGTAAAAGATTAACAGGATAGTTATTTTTATTTGCTCTTTCAACATTGCAAAATCTGCTTTTCAAATCTTCCGAACAAGCTATTTTAAACCAAAGCTATTGTTGCCTTGACAACAGGGATGCCGACACACGCGACTCAAAACATAACTTTATATAAACTATTTGCAAGGCTTAACAATAACTACAGCGTTTTTTTTTTTTTTTTTTTTTTTTTTTTTTTTTTTTTTTTTCAGAAATATTATTTTAGATATCGAATGGGTCTCTTTTCTAAAAGTAAAAAAAACTTAGAAGAAAAATCTCCAAAAGACTCATCTTCAGGAACTAAAAAAATTACTGAAGAAAAGCCTCTAACAGACTCACCTTCAGGAGCTGAAAAACTGACTGTCGCTGTTCAGTCTGACGAGGAGGATATTGATCGTCATTTTACAGATGATGAAAAAGAACAATCAACAAAAAAGGGCTCAGAGGATGATCAGTCCGACAGTGAAGAGTCTCCACAAGTAGATGGTCCATCGACTTCCAAAAAGTCTAAACGAAAGGATAAGTCGCCTGATTCCAAAGAGTTTCCACGATCTAAGAGTGTGGATACTCCCGAGCCTCATCAGTACCATTCGTCCCTCGATGACACGATGCCGAAATCGCCAGAAAAAAGTAACCCAAGCCCTGGATCTGATGTTGTGTTGAATCCTGAGGGCCATCCGATTTCACCGGTAAGCAAACCTACATTATACTGCTATTAATGATCGGCCAGTTTAGATTTTAGACGCTTTATCGAACCTCTAAACATACTTGAAAATTTATCCTGGAGGTTCAGCGGCGGCGGCGCAAGGAACATGTACGAGTACGTGTTTCTATATACCCCATTTTTACTTAAAATATAATGAAGTTGCCAATGGACTGGCTAAGAAGTGCTTCCCCTGCCACAATATCCTGTTGAACATTTAACATTCCTTAAATTATTCTACAGAGGTAGGACACTATTAACATCTCCTGGAAATAACCGCCAACTCATTCTTAGTATCTTGCCTCTGACCCTGGGGGTGCTCTGGGATTTGGAGGTGACAGACAAATCCAGACAATTTTGTCTGGGTTGGTTTTTGGCACCTTATGTCACTAAAATTCTACCATAGTATCAAGGTTTTCTTCAAGTGTGCCAAATGCATTGAAAGCGAGAGACCACCATGAAGCACCTGCTCTGTTGCGTTGCCTTGTTGCATGAGGACACACTACAATGGAACTGGTCTGGAGTAGGAGAGATTGAGGGCGAATGGACTCATGGACCTGATTTGATTTCAGATCAGTGAGGATTAGCAAGGAGTCGGCGCTTCAGCTTAAGATCAGCCATTTTGGATAGGAGCACGTGTTTGAGTAGTTGTCTTTTCTGGCGAGTTATCGCGTTTGGTGACTTTTCACTGCAAGCAATTATATGCGGCACGTGAATTTGTTATTGAATTAAATATCATTTTTGATCAATTTGGCAAAACCTGAAATTTTTATCTTTAACTCTAGCTCTGCAACAATGAAAAATCCGATCCAAAATGGCTAAACTTAAGCTGATGCGTCGACCTGTATATACAGGGTGTAACAGTACAGCGTTAACGGACTTTCAGGGCAGATAGAGTGCACCTAGACAATGGGAAATTACATAGCAATGTATGGTCAGAAACGCTTTCCTGACGCGATAGTGACAACACAAAGTACAAGAAAGACAGGACACAAATAAGAGGAAAAGACATGTTTGTTATTTCTAATACAGTAAAAATGCTGGTAAGTTTTTGTCTGGTGTACACGATAGACGTCGTTACGTTAACCTGAAGCGTCAGATGACGGTTCATGCGCACACGCGGTTTTTGTAGCCACACTAGCTTTTACGTTCGATTTCAATGCGACGGAGATGTGAGGCCCAGGGTCGTAATTTCGAACACTAACTTTAATGACGATCGTTTGCTCCTTCAGGTTCTTTTTTCTTAGTTTTTTGCTGTACTAAGGACAATAAACATGTTTTCTTCTCTGGCTGTCTTTTTAGTGATTTGTGTCGTCACTACCGCGCCAGGAAAGCGTTTCCGACCATGCATTGCTGTGTGATTTCTCATCATCTAGGTGTACTCTATCTGCCCTGAAAGTCTGTAAACGCTGTACTGTTACACCCTGTGTAGCGGCTCTAGCAAGGAGAAGAGGGAGAACGTGTTTCTGTTGTTTTCGTTGCTTTTTCAATACGACATGTCGTACTAAACAATTAGTGAATGAAGATTAGACAACCTGTGGACGACATTATGAAAAGTCTGTTTATTTCAATCAACTGCGTAACTAAGCAGACAAAAAAAAAAAAAAAAAAAAAGTCATTCTCGCAGAAATCGTGAATTATCTCTTAATACGTGAAATACACCGCCAGCTCAGTCATGTCCAGCCGAGGACTGCAATTTCGTGCTTATTAGCACTCATTAGCCCGGCACAGGAAATCTCCAGCTCAGTCACTTTCCTATGCCGGACTGATGAGTGCTAATAAGCACGAAACTGCAGTCCTCGACTGGAAATGACTGAGCTGGCGGTGTATTTCACGTATTATTGCTTTAGCCCTGGCTAATGGGCGTTAATTTACTGAACATCTCTTAATAGTCTGTAACTCCGATTCTCAAATACGTAACAATCTATACTGGGTTCAGAAATGTTTTCACAATGCTTGGTATCCATTTTATGCCAGTCGCCGAGGATTTGACTGTGCAAATCCTTTAAATTGCTAGGTTGCTGCTTCCAGTGTTTTACCCAAAGTTCCTCCATGTCTCACATATTTTCTCAAATCATGTGATTTTGTTGGTAGATCGAGATGTAACAGTGTGTGTACGTGCTCATAAAATCGTGCATGTATTCCTTCAGCACCCATACTTTGCTACTGAAAGCTTGAAAATACACTCCTGTTTGTGAAAATTGCAACACCACGAAGGACTAACGCGAGTGAGCTGAAAATTGCAGGAAATGTAAGGAAGGGTATGATATGCAAATGATTAGAATTGCAGACTGGTAGCGCATGCGTATGCTGAGCATCGCCCTCTGAACGGCGGATCGAACCGAATATAAATAGACGGCTGTAGCGAGGCGTGTATGATTATCGGTGGTTATATGCTAGAGTAAACGTTAACTGAATCTTTACTATGCCTCGTCGACGAAAGAAACTAAATTGGAGCAAATTACGGAGTTTGAACGGGGCAGAATCGTCGGCCTTCGTGAAGCTGGATTGTCTTATCGTGCAGTAGCCACTCGTGTGTAGCGTAACACCAGCACAATCATGCGTGTTTGGAAGCTGTGGACGGACGAGGGTCGGACAGCTCGGAAATCCGGGAGTGGACCCTGAAATGTGACGTCAGCTCGCGATGACAGACACCTGGTGCATATGGCGCTGACAGACCGCACAGCTTCTTCTAGACAACTGGAAGCATAGTGGTAAACAGCTACAGGTGTTTCATTGTGTGCTTCATCAATTCGGAGACGTCTGCTGTAGCGTGGGCTGCGAGCAAGAATTCCTTTATACAGGATTCCTCTCACGCAAAACCATCGCCGCCTGCGGCTACAATGGGCCAATGTGCATAGGAGCTGGCGTGCTGATTGGCTGCAGGTCGTCTTTTCTGACGAATCTCGCTTGAATTTGTGGCACTATGATGGCCGAATTCGTGTCAGGCGCTATGCCGGTGAACGGCACATTCCGAAGTGCATTATCGAACGCCACAGTGGACGAACACCCGGAGTTATGGTCTGGGGTGCCATAGTATCTCATGGACCATCACAATTGCTACGAATTGTGGGCAATTTGAATAGTACCCGATACATAAACGAAGTTTCACCGTCCCAAGCTATTCCTTTCCTGCAAGGATTGCCAGGGGCTGTATTCGAGCAGGATAATGCCCGTCCACATGTCGCTAGGACTTTCAAATCCTACCCTGATTCGCAGCAGGTACAGCTTCTTCCTTGTCCTGCATATTCCCCGAATATGTCACTGATTCAACATGTGTGGGATTTCGTTGGGCGGCGTCTCGCTCGTGATGCTCGTCCTGTTGCTTCGACAGACAAACTTTGATAGATAATCAAACTTTGTTTCACTCCATGCCGAGTCGTGTAGCAGCTCTTCTTGTGGCGCGTGGGGGCCACACAAAATAATAATTTCTGTCTCTTTTTATTGTTTGTTTGGTTAGAAAATGTAATCATTTATTTGTACCATTATCACTTAACTGTGTATTAAATTTCATTTAACTATGATGCTTCCTTCATGGTGTTGCAATTTTCACAAACTGGAGTGTATTTGCAACACACTCACCTTGAAGAGGTTGGTTGGGAAAATATAAGAGCACTAAGCTTCTGTAGTCAACATTTTTCAGTTCCATCTTAAAACAATGCAGTCGGCTATGCAGTTGTTTAGAAATAAGTAGACCAATTTACCTTCCAAAATCACCACAAGTGTGGGAGCACTTGTTTCAACACCACAGTTTGTTTTCAATCACCCCATGTTTCTATTTACCACAATTAGCACTACTGGTTTAGAGTTGGTGTAATTTTAAGCTCCTTCAAAGTATAAGATGATAAATAATTTAGTGCAAATTTATTTTTTAGTTGATTTGAATTTCCTTTTCAGCCATCAGCTAACATTTTCTTCTAATTTCAGGACTAGTGACTTTACCCTAAATGTATTCGCAATGATTGTTGGCATTAAAGTTTATTACTCAGTATAATCTGAAATAAATATTGCTAAGAGTTTGCCTTTGCTTCTGATGTTCTTGGAAATATGACATAGCTTTTATAAAACTACTGCAATTTTTATTACTTGTTTAAATTATTTTTCAATAGCTAAAATTATCCAACATTTGGTAAATCGCATAAAACAACGTGTTAACTACAGTAGACACGTAATTTTACTTTGGGCAAGTAGTAGAGAACATCAAACCGTTCTAGCCCGACTGAGAAGTGGACACACTCAAGCACAGCGACATGTGGCTGGTATTAAGGTTTTCCCCTTGTGCCCAAAATGCAATTTGACTCAGGCTGCTCCCTCCCATATTTTCTCTTGCATCGGCTGTGACCTGAATCAGCTGTATTCCGACCCTTCTGCTGTTTTGGAGGGACTTTGTTCGCACTGCTTCATGGACTTGGTATGATGTTTCTGTCTGCCAAGTGGGACAAGCAACAACAACAGACACGTAATTACTTCTAAATACACCCAAAGCACAAAGGAAAAATCAAAGCACGGTTCACTGCGCGTAGGATTTGTAAAAGAACTAAACAACAACTCATTAACTGACAAATAGCTAACTATGGTTTAAATCTGAGGAGTGAAACTCAAATGAAAGTAGGGTTAAACGATTCTAATTATTAAAATAGGGGTGAAGAAAACCAGTTAGCTTTGCATATAATAGTTATTGACATTGCTCCAATAAGAGAATTCTTCCTATTTAAACACAAATAGAAATTAACTCATCCGTGGTCAAGCGTCTTGTTATCTGAGCCATACTATGCTAGATATCTGAGTAGCTCTATTTATATCCTCGGCTTTTGGCCTTCAGTCGAACAGAATGCTGCAGGAATAACGAGAATGTTCCAGTAAAAGCTACTCTTAGCTATTAAGTTCAAAACTGACAAGCTTGGAGATATTGGTAATTTCGTTGCAAATTTGATTCCAAACAATAATTGCTAAAAAAAAGGTTCCGCCCGCCAATATCTCACCAAACTTTTACAATTCCATGCTAATTGTCAGAGAAAGAGAAAGAGCGGTTTATCCCTAGTTTCGTCGACATTACAAATCCCCCCCCCCACCCTTTAACATATCAAAATGTATGATTGAAACTGAAAAACAAGGGGGGGGGGATATTTCGTGTCAGCGAAACTGGGGAGACACCGGGAGATCAGCTTGCAAGTAAAGACTTTGTAAGTGAGAAAATTTGGAATCGAATAATGGAATGTAAGCGCCAAATTTTGCGAGATTCGAGCAGATTTATTGCATATCGTGTCTTGTCTTTTTAGTGATTTGTGTCGTCACTACCGCGCCAGGAAAGCGTTTCCGACCATGCATTGCTGTGTGATTTCTCATCATCTAGGTGTACTCTATCTGCCCTGAAAGTCTGTAAACGCTGTACTGTTACACCCTGTGTAGCGGCTCTAGCAAGGAGAAGAGGGAGAACGTGTTTCTGTTGTTTTCGTTGCTTTTTCAATACGACATGTCGTACTAAACAATTAGTGAATAAAGATTAGACAACCTGTGGACGACATTATGAAAAGTCTGTTTATTTCAATCAACTGCGTAACTAAGCAGACAAAAAAAAAAAAAAAGTCATTCTCGCAGAAATCGTGAATTATCTCTTAATACGTGAAATACACCGCCAGCTCAGTCATGTCCAGCCGAGGACTGCAATTTCGTGCTTATTAGCACTCATTAGCCCGGCACAGGAAATCTCCAGCTCAGTCACTTTCCTATGCCGGACTGATGAGTGCTAATAAGCACGAAACTGCAGTCCTCGACTGGAAATGACTGAGCTGGCGGTGTATTTCACGTATTATTGCTTTAGCCCTGGCTAATGGGCGTTAATTTACTGAGCATCTCTTAATAGTCCGTAACTCCGATTCTCAAATACGTAACAATCTATACTGGGTTCAGAAATGTTTTCACAATGCTTGGTATCCATTTTATGCCAGTCGCCGAGGATTTGACTGTGCAAATCCTTTAAATTGCTAGGTTGCTGCTTCCAGTGTTTTACCCAAAGTTCCTCCATGTCTCACATATTTTCTCAAATCATGTGATTTTGTTGGTAGATCGAGATGTAACAGTGTGTGTACGTGCTCATAAAATCGTGCATGTATTCCTTCAGCACCCATACTTTGCTACTGAAAGCTTGAAAATACACTCCTGTTTGTGAAAATTGCAACACCACGAAGGACTAACGCGAGTGAGCTGAAAATTGCAGGAAATGTAAGGAAGGGTATGATATGCAAATGATTAGAATTGCAGACTGGTAGCGCATGCGTATGCTGAGCATCGCCCTCTGAACGGCGGATCGAACCGAATATAAATAGACGGCTGTAGCGAGGCATGTATGATTATCGGTGGTTATATGCTAGAGTAAACGTTAACTGAATCTTTACTATGCCTCGTCGACGAAAGAAACTAAATTGGAGCAAATTACGGAGTTTGAACGGGGCAGAATCGTCGGCCTTCGTGAAGCTGGATTGTCTTATCGTGTAGTAGCCACTCGTGTGTAGCGTAACACCAGCACAATCATGCGTGTTTGGAAGCTGTGGACGGACGAGGGTCGGACAGCTCGGAAATCCGGGAGTGGACCCTGAAATGTGACGTCAGCTCGCGATGACAGACACCTGGTGCATATGGCGCTGACAGACCGCACAGCTTCTTCTAGACAACTGGAAGCATAGTGGTCAACAGCTACAGGTGTTTCATTGTGTGCTTCATCAATTCGGAGACGTCTGCTGTAGTGTGGGCTGCGAGCAAGAATTCCTTTATACAGGATTCCTCTCACGCAAAACCATCGCCGCCTGCGGCTACAATGGGCCAATGTGCATAGGATCTGGCGTGCTGATTGGCTGCAGATCGTCTTTTCTGACGAATCTCGCTTGAATTTGTGGCACTATGATGGCCGAATTCGTGTCAGGCGCTATGCCGGTGAACGGCACATTCCGAAGTGCATTATCGAACGCCACAGTGGACGAACACCCGGAGTTATGGTCTGGGGTGCCATAGCATATCATGGACCATCACAATTGCTACGAATTCTGGGCAATTTGAATAGTACCCGATACATAAACGAAGTTTCACCGTCCCAAGCTATTCCTTTCCTGCAAGGATTGCCAGGGGCTGTATTCGAGCAGGATAATGCCCGTCCACATGTCGCTAGGACTTTCAAATCCTACCCTGATTCGCAGCAGGTACAGCTTCTTCCTTGTCCTGCATATTCCCCGAATATGTCACTGATTCAACATGTGTGGGATTTCGTTGGGCGGCGTCTCGCTCGTGATGCTCGTCCTGTTGCTTCGACAGACGAACTTTGATAGATAATCAAACTTTGTTTCACTCCATGCCGAGTCGTGTAGCAGCTCTTCTTGTGGCGCGTGGGGGCCACACAAAATAATAATTTCTGTCTCTTTTTATTGTTTGTTTGGTTAGAAAATGTAATCATTTATTTGTACCATTATCACTTAACTGTGTATTAAATTTCATTTAACTATGATGCTTCCTTCATGGTGTTGCAATTTTCACAAACAGGAATGTATTTGCAACACACTCACCTTGAAGAGGTTGGTTGGGAAAATATAAGAGCACTAAGCTTCTGTAGTCAACATTTTTCAGTTCCATCTTAAAACAATGCTGTCGGCTATGCAGTTGTTTAGAAATAAGTAGACCAATTTACCTTCCAAAATCACCACAAGTGTGGGAGCACTTGTTTCAACACCACAGTTTGTTTTCAATCACCCCATGTTTCTATTTACCACAATTAGCACTCCTGGTTTAGAGTTGGTGTAATTTTAAGCTCCTTCAAAGTATAAGATGATAAATAATTTAGTGCAAATTTATTTTTTAGTTGATTTGAATTTCCTTTTCAGCCATCAGCTAACATTTTCTTCTAATTTCAGGACTAGTGACTTTACCCTAAATGTATTCGCAATGATTGTTGGCACTAAAGTTTATTACTCAGTATAATCTGAAATAAATATTGCTAAGAGTTTGCCTTTGCTTCTGATGTTCTTGGAAATATGACATAGCTTTTATAAAACTACTGCAATTTTTATTACTTGTTTAAATTATTTTTCAATAGCTAAAATTATCCAACATTTGGTAAATCGCATAAAACAACGTGTTAACTACAGTAGACACGTAATTTTACTTCGGGCAAGTAGTAGAGAACATCAAACCGTCCTAGCCCGACTGAGAAGTGGACACACTCAAGCACAGCGACATGTGGCTGGTATTAAGGTTTTCCCCTTGTGCCCAAAATGCAGTTTGACTCAGGCTGCTCCCTCCCATATTTTCTCTTGCATCGGCTGTGACCTGAATCAGCTGTATTCCGACCCTTCTGCTGTTTTGGAGGGACTTTGTTCGCACTGCTTCATGGACTTGGTATGATGTTTCTGTCTGCCAAGTGGGACAAGCAACAACAACAGACACGTAATTACTTCTAAATACACCCAAAGCACAAAGGAAAAATCAAAGCACGGTTCACTGCGCGTAGGATTTGTAAAAGAACTAAACAACAACTCATTAACTGACAAATAGCTAACTATGGTTTAAATCTGAGGAGTGAAACTCAAATGAAAGTAGGGTTAAACGATTCTAATTATTAAAATAGGGGTGAAGAAAACCAGTTAGCTTTGCATATAATAGTTATTGACATTGCTCCAATAAGAGAATTCTTCCTATTTAAACACAAATAGAAATTAACTCATCCGTGGTCAAGCGTCTTGTTATCTGAGCCATACTATGCTAGATATCTGAGTAGCTCTATTTATATCCTCGGCTTTTGGCCTTCAGTCGAACAGAATGCTGCAGGAATAACGAGAATGTTCCAGTAAAAGCTACTCTTAGCTATTAAGTTCAAAACTGACAAGCTTGGAGATATTGGTAATTTCGTTGCAAATTTGATTCCAAACAATAATTGCTAAAAAAAAGGTTCCGCCCGCCAATATCTCACCAAACTTTTACAATTCCATGCTAATTGTCAGAGAAAGAGAAAGAGCGGTTTATCCCTAGTTTCGTCGACATTACAAATCCCCCCCCCCCACCCTTTAACATATCAAAATGTATGATTGAAACTGAAAAACAAGGGGGGGGGGATATTTCGTGTCAGCGAAACTGGGGAGACACCGGGAGATCAGCTTGCAAGTAAAGACTTTGTAAGTGAGAAAATTTGGAATCGAATAATGGAATGTAAGCGCCAAATTTTGCGAGATTCGAGCAGATTTATTGCATGAGCATAAAAAAAGTAACACCTTTTTACAATAATTATAATTATGAGGACGAATATGTAATTATGGCTGCTATTTCAAAAACTTAAACTGCTTTCACTTAAAACTACTAATCAGAACAACTCGATGCTTCACCAGAATAATCGGGAGGTAATGAAATTTTGGTTGCCGAAGAGGGAAAAAAGTTCCAAAATGTGCCGATAGGTGGCGCTGTCTGGGCATTGTAAACTATTAACAAAAACAAGTAAAATAATTCAGTAAATTACCGCCATTTCCTGGCTAATTGGCGGTAATTTACTGAATAAACCATGCCTTGCCTTCAATCTTCGAGTTGAACCGAACCATTGCTTCGGTCACTCGTCTCATCTGCGCTAATTCTATATTAGCAACCAGTTTGTTTGGCACTCTTGGCTTCCTTAAGAGGTTTTCCTTCTCCAGCTCAGTCACTTTCCTATGCCGAGCTGATGAGTGCTAATAAGCACAAAAGTGCAGTCCTCGGCTGGAAATGACTGAGCTGGCGGTGTATTTCAAGTAAAATAATTATTAATGTTTTTTTTTTTCAAAAACTACTTTTGAAGATCATTTGTGGGTCTGTGTCCATGTCAGGTCTTAGAAATTAGCATACCGCCACGGTAGGAATGTAATCTATTACAGCGCACATATTGGAACTGATTTTCATCCTTTGCTGGAAAAAATTGTTGCCTGACAATATCTTGATGATAAACATCAAGTCCTTCTGACATATTTATGATTTATTTATAATCATCTTTTGATTTGATGACGTATTTTCTGTAAAACAAGCTAATGTTATGGTCCACTGCAAAGAGAAAATTTAATTTTATGAGGAACGGCAGTCACACAGTCATAAGTGCAGCCACGAAATGCGCTGTCGTCGTCTGACTATTTGGGAGTGTCATTTCTTATTTGGTAATTCAGCGCTTCTTAATACCCTTGTTCCAACCCCCATTCCAATCGTACTATTAGTATTGAAGTTAACTTACCACTCTTTTTCACGAACGAATGTATTGTTACCTTGACTTTTTTCTTGGTTCCCTAGGCGGCATCGTCTCCTCCTGATATCAGCAACATTTCAAGAGTGGTGTCACTGGCTGAAGGGCGTGACCAAGTTGTCGTGTGGTCCATGGTGGGCTTATTTGACTATAATCCGCAGTACCTGATAACTGCTCGAGGGATATTGCACGTAATACAAATGGTAAGCATTTGATCATCATAAATACATCGGTTTGTACATATAGCCGAAGAGCAATCGGTACGTCTTTGGACTCGTTACTTGAGTGTCACGGGTTCGATGCCAGCCGGACGATCCTCCGTGTTCGCTTATGGTTACTTATGTACATTAAATACGTCGTGGTCACGAAGTCCTCTCAGTTATTTATTTATTTAGAAGCTAAACAGCTTCACATACATAGAGGACCGCGTGTCAAGCTCCTTGCCTCCGGACACGCCCATGAAAGATTTAATACACAAGTGAAGGAAATAACAATTTGGGCACCGGCGGGAATAGAACCCACGACCTCCGGCTTAGAAGATGAAGCTTCTTCCACAGAGTCACGTTGGCCCCTCTTCTCAGTTTCCCTGCCAAATCAATACCGCTTGGGGTGTTGTATCAGAGGTTGCTCGGCTCCTGGTTCATATAAAAAAATAGTGCAGTCTTTACGGCCCAATAAAACCGGGTAAACCTTGTGTAGTAGAAAGCACGGAGAATCTGGAGTGTAGTGTACAATCGAACAAAATCGCAACTAAAAAAATTTTTTATGGAAAGGAGGGGAGGAAAGTTGGAATATATTAAACATATACAAGTGCAGTTTTCTTTTTCTCAGTTTCAAAACGAGATAAACTGTTTATTAATTTATTTTAAGAGAGAGATTGTCTCTGGGAAGTTAAAATTTTTGCAATGGAGCATTGCAGTTTAGTTTTGATGATTTTTTTTTTTTTTTGAACCGTCCTGTTTTTTCTTCTTTTTGAATTTCTCTGCGTGCAGCTGATTAGTCCATGTTTCAAACTGTTATAATTTTGCAAACTTTTGTGTCAATATTTTCAGATTTTGGGTTCAGATTAAATGTTATGAAAAATAATGCTCAGAAATCATAAAAAATTTAAAGTTACCATAAACTGGAAGCGATCAGCAAAAAGAGAGAAAAAATACGATCAGTTAGAAATCTGCGCATAGGTAATCAAGGAAAAAATAAAAAACTGCTAAAAAATTGTAAAATGAAAAAAAAAAAACCTATTTATTTTAAAGCAGTTGAAATGAAAATAAAAAACTATCTAAATGAATTAATTCACTTAAATATATTTGGTACTATAGGTGATTTCTAAATTAGATAGGATTTTAAAAGTCATAATTGATACGTATCGTAACTATCGTATCAGGACAAAACATTTACCCTTACATAATCAAGTTATGGCGGGGACAGCAATAAACGCTTTTTTTGAGCAATCACGATTGCTTATTGCTTTCATTTGACTGTTTTGATGTCTTATGATTTTATTTTCCCACCAGCACCCTCTGCAGCATCACCGTCGACCGGCTCCTCACGATGCTGCCCCTCTAGCGAAAACCGTCTCCAGGTTGCGTCAATATCCTACGCTTACATGCATGCATACACGCAGGTACACACACGCACACACACAAACAAACACACACAAACACACATACACACAACTACTCACACATACGCATACCCCCCACACAAACACACATACACACAACTACCCACACACAAACACACATGCCTACACACATACACATACCTCCCCACACACACAAACGAACATACCCCCCCCCCCACACACACGCCTACATACACACACATACTCGTGATTGCGAAAAACATAATTTGGATTCAGGATGTCAAAGTTCAAATTAATTTATTATTATTTTTTTTAAATTTAATATTTTAAAACAAAATTTTTCTAAAAGAGATTGATGAAAGATTATATCAAATGAGATTGTGGGCAAAGCAACGTTAATTTCAATGCTGCAAAATTTGACACCATTTTGGTGCAATTTTTACTGTTACCTGTTGATCGCCAATTTTTAGTCTCCCCGACTTGGCGATATATCGCCAAGTGGTTAACTAATTTAGTGGCAAAACTAAGATGCCGGAACCAGTGTCAGTTTGAGTATATTTCACGAGATTACCACCATCGAGTCAAAGTTAGATTGTGTTCGTTCTTGATAAACTTAATCATCTTGTTTATTTTTCAGGCGTTGAGTCTGTTGATTGTAGCCTTGCTCGGCTCTATCTGCAAAATGAGTTTCGGCGGGTGTCCTGCAACCGACAATTTCCTCTTCGTTCTGAGCTGCAGCTGCGTCATCTCTGCATTTCTGATCATCGCCTGCTGCGTGCTGTCCAAGCACACAGACGCCACCCTGTACCAAACCACTTATGTGAGTAAATTTCCCATAGCTCGCAGCGGCAAAAAGCCTATAAAGGTTACCTGGAGTAATTTGCAAAGTTTGAAATTTCGAAAAAAAGTTTTAATTCTAAATCTAGATTTTTGCACACAAGAAAATTAATTACTCTTTCGATTCGTATTATCAACTACAAAGCAGGAGTGCAACCAATTTTATTTTTGATACAAATTATTTTTGATGTGTAACCTTAATTAACAATCTACTTAGTAATTTTATTATTTATTTTTGATTTAGGCAACAATTAAAAAGCTCGCTCCACATAGAAACTAGTATGTTGTGGCCAAGGGAGCCATAGCACGCCAAAGAAGTACGGGGAGATACCTCGTATCTCATGGCGAGCAAGGTTCACACATTAAGGGGTAGACTCCCAGCTGGGCTAACGCCCAGCACGGGGACCTTCCCCGGCGCAATAAGCACCAAGACCGTCCGTGGCCCAGACGGTCATGGTTTTGAGCAATCACGATTGCTTATTTTTCTCACTTGACTGTTTTAATGTGCTATCATTTTATTTTCCCGCCAGCACCCTCTGCAGCATCACCGTCGACCGGCTCCTCACGATGCTGCTCCTATAGCGAAAACAATCTCCAGGTTGCATTCATAAGCTACACACACGCGCATACATACACAACTACACACACACACATACACACACATACACAAACACATACATACACACAAACAAACACACACACACACTCAAACACATACATACAGACACCTACATATACATACAAACACCTACACATACACACACAACTACCCACGGACTCATCACACTCATGCCTACACGCAACTACCCACACACTCATCACTCATGCCTGCACACAGACTCAAACACATATGCCTACACACACATACATATTCCCCACCACACACAAACACTCACACACACAACTACCCACACACTCATACCTGCACACAGACACAAACACACACGCCTACACACACATACACATACCCCCTACCGCCCCCCTCACACACATAAACACATATGCCTACATACACACACACACACTCGTGATTGCGAAAAACATAATTTGAATTCAAGAGGTCAAAATTCAAATTAATTATTTTTTTCTCTCATGATCTAACATTTCTGGGTCACTTGACAAACTGAAAGGGGAATCGATGTCTAGATGGCAGAGTAGAATTGCTCTATGTATTGGCGTCATAACACTTCCCGCAAACTGCAGAAATCTATGCTGCGACAGTTGTGGGACGAGTAAGGACGTGAATTCGAAGCGAAAAGATTCCATGCTAATGTGCCCTTTTCCTTCCCATGGCAGTGAAGGGTTTCTGCGCTTCTCTTGGCGCGTAGAATAAACCATTTAGTTTGCCCCCAGAAAATCGTATTTTTGGACAGTTATATTCAAATCCGAACATTTTCAAGTGGGGACATTAGTTCTGACGTGGATCCCAAACCTAGATTGCACGGAAAAAACCCTAATTATGAGCAACAGTCTTCCTCTAAGAGTGTTGAAAAATGTAGAACAGTAATGGCAACAGCTCTGACACACCCTACCATGAACTCGGAAAAACCATTGAGAAGAGATAAATGAAGGGATTTTCGTTCATGAACCAAAGATCCCAAGTCACGTGATGGAGTTTAAAAGAAAGCATTGTGTGTGTGTGTGGAAGAAATCAGGTTTCTTTCGCTTGTTTCTCGCAAAGCGTACCCACAATTCGTCGTTGTTGAGTTACGTGACTTAGGGTGTGGGAATCAGCTTTTGTTAAGCCAATGATTGGACTTGCTCCCTCCATTTTAATTCCTGGCTTGGTATCCATCGACGTTGTGCTCCAATGGATACCAAGCCACTGCGGCATCCATGGCAACGAGAAGCTGACTTGTTGGCTAAAGAGGTTTCAACATTAAATCCACCTTGCCTCCCGATCCCTATTCGAAACGCCAAGCGACATCTTGGGAGCAATATTAGGCTCAAAAGAATTTCATCTCTCCGTGGCATTGCCAGCGGAAAATCTTGGTTGTGTCTTCTTGAAGACCAAACAAGACTGCAACTTTCCCTTCTCCCTAGAGTTGAAGGGGTTACATCTTTTCGTCTCATTAC
Organism: Uloborus diversus; assembly: GCF_026930045.1. Taxonomy (NCBI): domain Eukaryota; kingdom Metazoa; phylum Arthropoda; class Arachnida; order Araneae; family Uloboridae; genus Uloborus; species Uloborus diversus. Next base: position 139,153,757 of record NC_072739.1, read on the forward strand.
AGGTCACGACTACTTACAAGCTCATCTTTTCAAAAACGGACTGGCCAGTTCCCCGCTGTGCCCACTATGTGAAGGGACTAAGCAAATGACACGGGAGCATCTTTTTGATTGCCCCGTTCTTCTCGACGTGCTGAAGGATGTCGACTTCAGGGAGCTTCCCCGCTCTGCTACTGCATCTTTGTTGTATTGGACTGCAAGGCGCCTTATGTCCGAGAGGACGTTGGTGGGCGTAATTTGGAAAAAAAAAATCCTGCTCTAAGGGAAAAAACAGATTAGATGGCCCTGAATCACCGTGAATGAAGTATACTAGAATTCGATGTTTTCGATGGGACTTGGAGTCACCCCCTATTGATGAGACTTGTGTTCCCAACTTGTGAAATATGCAACTCTGAATTCACGATGTATGTGTTTATACTAAACAGTCAAATTAAATATTTTTTCATAACCTTCAATTGGTTTCTGTTTGAAAATTGATGCATCTAGTTTCTGTTTCATTTTCCTTTAAGGGACTTGTGCGCTCGTGTGGAAGTAAACATTCTGTTGCTAGTAGAACTTGAATAATCAATTCTGACTACTTCGTGTTAGTTGAGTTGAATAATTTCCAACAGTTATTGCTTTTTATAGAGTTGAATAACGAACTTTCCGTACTTCTTGCTTTTAGAAAAGTTGAACTATCAGCTCGTTGTTAATAAAGTTGAATAATCAGTTCGTTGTAAATAAAGTTAAATAGTCATTTCTCTGCACTTTTTGTAGTTATTAGACTTGAATAAGCAACTCTTATTTCTGCTTCCGGTTAGTAGAGTTGCATAGTCAGTTGTCAGTACTGTTTGCTGTTAGCGGAGTTGAATAGTCACGTATTCTTCTCGTCTTTAAACAGGAATTGAGCTATTACGGCCTGTATATGATTTTATTCCTGACGGGCTCCATTGCACTCCTCGTGGCTATTGCAAACCAAGAACGGACCCAGAGGAACCAAATTGCCATGGCGGCATCGGTGAGTATGAAAACTGTCACTAATCATTTACAACGTGCCCAACGAGAATGGATAGCGAAAGTAACGCTGCACTCGGTGACATTGCTATGGGCACTGAAGAGATTGGAAACAGCGCCATTTTCAGGAGAATGGTGTCCGTCGCACACACACTCACTCCTTAATATGAAGATGAAAAAATCTTGTATCAAATAGGGAATTGGTATGCTATTCGAAAGCTATGAATTTCTATTTAAAAAATAATTATTAAATAAAACCAAAAAACCCGACTGCGTAAAATCAAAAGAAAAAGAAAAAATATATAAACCCAGTAGTTTAGAATTTTATTAAGTACTACTGAATAACTACACCATTGAAATAGTTTTATAATCGATACACATATAAGACAAATCATAAATTCAAAAGCAGAATAGAAGGATCAACAGTCGGGGCCCATTCCTTTTTGAATCAAGGAGCCCCGTAAAATTTGAATGGGCTCCGACTGTTGATCCTTCGATTCTGCTTTTGAATTTATGATTTTTCTTATGTGAGTATCGATTATAAAACTATTTCAATGGTATAGTTATTCAGTAGTTCTTAATAAAATTCTAAACTACTGGGTTTATATTTTTTTCTTTTCTTTTTTTTTTCTTTTTGGTTTTTGCGCAGTCGGGTTTTTTGTTTTTATTTAATAATTATTTTTATTTTATGCTTTGTAGTTAATATTCATTGACTTAGTTATTATGATTATAAGACAGTAAACTTCGAAATCTTGTCATTTCATTGAGAGAGTTTATATCGTGAGGTTCATTAAGTAACTTGCAGCTGATCATTTTAACTCGGCTGAAAGCTACATGTGCCTGATCTTTAGCAAAAATGCGCGAACTTAAGTCAACCACAGCGCAGCTATATAAACAGTCTGTATAACTCATGATGACGCGAAATCGGAAACGTCGTCAGTCAAATCTTTCTCGCAAAATTAAAAAAGCCCATCAAGAAAGTACACGTCGCGAAACTCAGTTCCTTGAATCAAGGCAAAAACAAATGCAACATGTTAAAGATTAAAATTGAATTCGTAGACTAGTAAACAAAAAATTCAGGCAGTGAAAACGCTACCTGCGTTTGTCGCTTGTTGTGTCGCACGCGACACGATCCCGAAATGACAAAATAGTGACTGATTGGTGATATGGGAATTTTGATTACTGTCATGTATTTAGTGACACTCCCAAGATAAAGGCAAATAGATTGACGTAAAAATTATCAAAATAGGCCAAGGCGTTTAGCCTCTACAACGCCACCTAAGCATATAGCCAACATACATACATACATACATAGACTTATAAACACATTACCCTCATTTGCGTCACGCACTCGCAGTCGGGTAAAAAAAAAAAATGCCCGAAGCATCGAAGTTGGAACGAGTTTATTTGACATAAGGACTAAAAATAAAATTTTCAACAATACTAAAATGATAGTTGTTTAGTTCCATAATAGATAAATCTTAGCATGCGGAACTATAAGGAATATGTTATAATGATTTGCTTATTTTACAATGAAAAAAAAAAGAATCCGCCCGGCAGCGTAATTAGTGATCACATAAGTTGACGGGTTAATTGCTTTTTGCTAATTTTGTGTGATGTTTTGGCTATTTTCATTGCTTTCATCTTGGCAACTCTGAAGGCAATTATGTTCAAATGTTTTGGCTGCCACCATATCGTTTGAGCATAAAAAAGGTAAGAATAAAAATATAAATGAGGAAAAAAAAAAAAACTGCAAATATAAATACATCGGTGCTGACGACTTCTTGCATCGTTGAAAATCTACCGACTGGTTACCGTGGGTTAGAACCCGGAACCACAGCGCGGAAGACCAGCGCCGTACCACTAAGCCACCCAGCCGAGTTTTGCAATTATGAAAATATGCAAGATGCTTATTATATTTAGCAGTAAAGATTGAACCAAAATATCAATTATCGACTCATTTTGACCACCTCGTGAATACAGTTTTAAGCACATTTATTTTAACGGGGTGACAGATATAGGCTGATTCTCATTTTCCTTTTTACAGATTTTCGGCATGTTTAACTTCCTGGTTTGTCTGTTGAGTGCTATTTGGTTTCTAATGTGTCACAGACAGGACCAGACAAGGTGCTCCGTGACTACCATTTGATGACGTCTATTCGAAACTGAAGACTTGGCTTCTGTGGGTCATTAGAAATTATTAAAAGTGAATTTAACAATAACCCCAGAAAACATATTAATCTTGATGGACAATAGGTAGGATTTTTGTTGCCCATACGGAAACCAGAGGATTTTTTGCAAATAAATAAAACGAATTCTAAATTATACTGACAAATTTACTCAAATCGGAAGACGCAGTTGGAAAGAATTTTGATTCCGCGTGCAAAAATTTAAAAAGGATTTCTAGAAACCTTGAGCAAAGCAAGTTCGGCAATCCTCCTAGCACGATTTCTCAACTGTAATGAGCAGTTGGAAAACATTTTATTGCTCCTCTATGACTAAAAGTATTTTTGAAAAACCTGAGCAAAATGGATTTTACAGTAATCAACATTTTTCAAATTCGAAATAACAGCTGGAAGGATGCAAGTTTGACAGTAAGCCTGGCAAGTTCGCTCAAGTCAATAAAGTAATTTGGAAAATTAGGAATTCTCGTCTAAGGTCAAGTGATTTACTGGAAACCTTGATGGAACCAAATTTGAGAATAATCCTGTCAAGTTAACTCAAACCCAAGAGAGTAACTGAGGCGATTGGATTCCATCGATGTTTGATTTCACACTCAATTACAAATTAATTTTTACAAGCATTGATCAAAGCTCGCTCTTGATTTAGAATACTTTTGGAAAGATTAAAACAAAAAGTTAAAAAAGCAGTTGGAAAGATTTTTAATCCTATTTCTACGATATGGTTTTTGATGCCTGAAACAAGAAGCTATTGCTAATAAATTTCCTCGGCTACTGCAGTCAGCTTTTCTATCTTCAATATAAAGATTGTTATGATCATGATACTGTCCAACCACGGATTGCATGAAATGTTCAAAAGTCCAGATAAAACGAATCTATGTGAATAAAGGGGAAAAGTAAAAATTTGATGCGCGTATTCCGCTCATTTGAATGAGACTCTGCTTCTGTAAAAGCTGACATCGGTAAAAAATCATAGATTTGTCCATTTCCAGCTGTAAAACGGATGTTTGTCTTTCCATTACAATCCGTGGTCAGACAGTACCACTAGATACCGCTAAGCTCCTAATGCTTGGATAAGAAGTAACAGTCGCCACATTTATGGAAAGTCGAGACCATTTCTACAAGGCAACGTTAGCTAGACATTGATCTATTGGAGCAATTTACTGGCACTATTTAGCTTTTCTAGATCAAAAATTTTGCGTGATTCAGCCAATATTACGCATGTACCTTGAGATTATAGGGCTTAATTTTAATGAAAAACAGAATGCCTTATCATTACAACTACTGATGGGTTTTCAAGGTAGCACAAAAATCAACCAGGCGGACAGCGTCACTTGTGTTAAAGGCCTTTGTTTTCTGATTGATTGCAGTACTGGTAGCAGCGTAATGGGATCCAGTGCTGTCATAGTTCTTATCATTTGGATTTCGCATACATGATTTACCCAATTTCTGTGAATACATTAAACGGATAAACACCCTCTAAGATAAAACACCAGTAGTGAACAGTGCTTCAGTAGTGGCCACTTTAAGTTTACTTTTGTACTTTGAAGAAAGAAATGGACAATAATAATGTGGTTTTTTGTTCGTACTTAATGTAACTATCATAATTAATCAATTTTATTCATCAGTGATTTGAATTTAAAGTAAGTAATGTAAATACTTCCGATGGGAGAATGTCTGATGGCCACTTCTGAAATTTTCAGATTTTGGAGTAGCCACTGCTGGATCAAATTTGAGGTTGGAGAAAAAATTGAACAAATTGAAATAATGGCATTTTTAGAAATTGGAAAGATTTAGAAAGCGTTGGGCTATAGAACGTTCATTGAGTTTCAAGAGAGGCAATTAATATTGTAGGTCTACAGTTTAAAAATATACTTCGCTGTGGCCACTACTAGTGCTTTATAAACCTTGAAGTGTCCACTACTGAAGAAGTGGCCCCGACTGGTGTTCTAACTTACATGTTTTGATCCCAATTGTTTATATTACTTCTACCAAATCTAAAAACATCGAGTAATTTTCAGGTTTGAACTCATTGTCTTCCATTTGGTGAGTCTGAATGTTCTTGGAAAAAGAGTGGTAATTGAATTGGTCCCTAGCCTTCGATTTGTTGATTTTCACTCAATTCCTATGAAGTCAGGAGGCTATGATCGTTCATCTAAACGTAGTTGATTTTTAAAAAGGTAAAAGTAACATTAACACATAACAATAACAGTGGCTGCTGGTTTATATTCATTTTATCAAGAAAAGTTTTCCTCTTTTAAATTTGACACGTACAAATCGTGGATCACTGTGAATAAGTATGTAGAGAAAAATCTGTAGACAAGTTTTGATCTTTGTATTGTGCATATTTCATTGATTAATGTATATTTTTTAATGAATAAAAAATTATCATGACCTCCGATTCAATGCATGTCATTTAAAGATTCTGTTGTGTTCTGGAGAGACGAACCGGAGACTTGATTCATTTATTTAGTGCCCGATTTTTATCATTTCTCCATTCACCACCCTGTTTTGGATGAGAATATTCTTATAAAAAACGGGTGATGTCACATTGCTTGTAACGTCTCCCCACAAACTGTCACAGCTCCACGAACCCCCCTCTCAAAGGGTGACATCCTTAAATGTGCACAGCACTTTATTTGAAATATTATTTGATGAAGACATGATAAAAGAACTATATTTGAGGTAAAAGTGATACTACAAAATACACATTCAGTGTTTCATCAATTTGTAGAATTTTGGTTGAATTGTGCTGGCTTGATTTAAAATTTCACATTCTCTTTTATCGTTTTTAAGGAAAGAGAATTTCGAAAATTTTACGTATCCATACGTTGAAGAGTCTGAGAATGTTTTTATTTACTGTGCACAGAATTTATTACCAATTTTATTTCTAACTAGTGTCACCCGCACGGCTTTGCCCGTAATAGAAAAATTAAAAGGTCTTTTGGTTCGCCTGTATATTTACAAATAATGTATGATGAATTTTCTCGCCAATTGGCTTGTACCCACGTTACAGTTCCACGTTATGATAATTTCGTATTTCGCCAATTGGCTTGTGCCCATGTTACGGTTCCACGTTATGATAATTTCGTCATTAATGATAGTTTTTTCTTAAAATTGTAATAGAAAAAGAACCACATCGAATTTTTGAAAAATCGCTTCGAGGTGCACACCTCCATGCTACAAACTAACTTTGTGCCATGTTTCATGAAAATCGGCCGAACGGTCTAGGCGTTATGAGCGTCACAGACATCCTACAGACATCCTCCGTACAGAGAGACTTTCAGCTTTATTATTAGTTAATAAAATTGGAATAGAAAAAGAACCACATCGAATTTTCGAAAAATCACTTCGAGGTGCACACTCCCATGCTACAAACTAACTTTGTGCCAAGTTTCATGAAAATCGGCCGAACGGTCTAGGCGCTATGCGCGTCACAGACATTCTACAGACATCCTCCGGACAGAGAGACTTTCAGCTTTATTATTAGTAAAGAAGAGGGAGATGAAAGTCAGAAAATATTCAACCCGAGAGCTGAGAGCCGTTGTCGCTTACGACGGTCCTGAGTAATTCAAACGGCTGGTGAGTGGATACTGACTACCATACTGTTCGTAAACAGAAATTCAGAAAATATTTTTAAGTTCGAGATCGGGGGCATTCAAACTTTAGTATTTTTAGGAGCAATTTGAGCTTACCGTCTTTCTGATGGAACCTCCTAATCAGAAAGCATAGTATTAAGGGGGGAATACCCCTAGAAGTCTCCCAACTTAGTATAAATGTTCCTGCTTTTGAACTTTTTACTTTTCTCCCGCCTCAGAGGGATGTTAATCTCTACTAATGATAAAGCTGTAAGTCTCTTGTCTGGATCTCTGTGACGCGCGCATAGCGCCTAAACGAGTCGGAAATTTTCACAAAATTTGGCACAGAATTAGTTTGTATCATGGGGGTGTGCACCTCGAAGCGATTTTTCAAAAATTCGATTTGTTCACTTTCTATTCCAATTTTAAAAACATTTTACCCTGCAAATGAACATAAGTGGAAGAGCAAATTACCAAACTATCATAACGTGGAACCGTAACGTAGGCGAGCAAATGAACATAGCTATATTGGCGAGAAATTCATCATCCATTATTTGTAAACATACAGGCGAATCAAATGACATTTTAATATTCTACTACGGGCAAAGCCGTACGGGTATCGCTAGTAGTTAATATAATGCTCTCTTATCATTCAAACAAAAATAATGGCTCTGAAACTGACGAAAAATTTAAAACAAAAGGGGATGGAGGTGAGAAAATCTAAAAGAAGTGGTGGGGGATGGGGGAAATGGCGCTCGTATTTGGATTCAGGGGGTCATTTTACTTAAGAATCAGCAAGAACGGTGTCCGGTGTTAGTAGCATTTAAATCTCCCCTCCTCCTCCCCCCGCAGTGTAAACTTAGATCATTAACACATAGATACGGCAGTGGGCGTGGTTGTTGATGCAGGAAGAACCGCGGGGGAAAGTAAGGGGATACCACGTGACTGGGATGGACACACAGTGGAGTGTTTCGCATAACTGCGTAAATTCTCGTAGGGATTTGAGTAGCGTTGATTTGAATTTTTTGTCTTCGGCTAGAAATGTTTTGGAGCATTTTTTTTTCTGTGACCCGCAAGCGCATAGTTTACTGATTAATGGATTTTTTTTTCTATTTTATTTCTACTGTAAATTGTTGAGTTACGCCGATTTAAAAATGGTTCTAAAAGTTCGCCTATTGAGAAATAGAGTTACTAATTCACCCACGTTTTCGAAAGAGGGTAAATTGCAGAGAAGTTCTTTACGATGAATGAAAATTATTTTTATTTCCCCTCGCTCTCTCTCTTTTTCCGTTTGTAATGCAAGATAGCTTTTTTACTTTTAACTTACTATTTCATGCTTTCAAGAAATGAATAAAATATTAATTTTGTGAAAATGATGTTAAAAGTTTCAAATAGTAATGTATTTCAAACTATTTTTAGCCTATCTTCCCCGCAAAAGTTTTTGTTAAAGGAAAATTAATGAAATAAATAAAGGCTTAATCTAATCAAAAAACATCGCTAAAACAGGAAGAAAATTTTCAAAAATAAATTAAAGAAAGGCTAAAAAAATTTTGCAATTTCCCCCCTCTAAATTATGTGTTTGAATCTTGTTTGTATTTTCCTTATTCAGCTAAGTTTTTTTTTTTTTTCTTTTCTTTCAAAAAATATGGATCGCTCGTTAATCGCGAAAATTTTAGCTACTCTAAACATATTTTTAATATTTTGGGTTCGGAATTAAAAAAGGTATATTTACGAAATTCGAAATGCAATTTCCCGTACAGTTTACAAGTTAGAGATAGGCTGATTTTATAGAGAAGTGCATTCATAGCGTAAATTGTTTTATTGCGTGTAAAAGTGGTTAGTGAGATGAAAAAAGTGTTAATTTTGTCTTATAGGACAGGGGAAAAAAAGGTTTTTATAAAACAATTGTTTGAATCCCCCTCCCTCCCCCAGTTGATACCCTTCTGGGGGAGGGGTGGATTTATACACGAAATGCCATTAAGAGTCACTGAAAAATGTAAATACTGAAATTCAGATATGTTTAAAATCATATTTCATGTCTAAAATGCACTGACATCACTACGGGGGAAGCGTTTGCGTATGGGGACGCTCTTTTGGAAGGTGATACCTAAAATGCATTTAAAAGTAAAACCTGTGTGCCAAATTTGGTAAAACTCCCACGCAAATTTTGTATTTGTATAAAGAACAAACACTTACCCACACGCAAACATACATCCATTTATATATATATATATATCTTTTTCTTTCGTTCTTTTTTTTTTTGCTAAGTTAGACGCTATTTTTTATCGAAATACTTCTCAATTTCCATTATAATTCTTTCAACTTTCGAATACCATTAGCTCCTCTAATATTCTTCAACGTTTATAATTGTTTAGAGAAAAAATGTTGTGGCAATAAAATTAATTGTAACACAAGATTCAAGAAAATTTCTTTTTTTTTTTATTTTCCAGTTATTGGTTTTTGAACAAGATTAGTTTTGTGCATTTGCTGCGTACTTTTGGTGCACTTCGGGATTCATTGATGTTTTTTACGTAATGATACATTCGTATCCTTAAATATTTTTCGGTTATTAATTTTGTTAGTTTATATATATGATTTTCTTCAGGTTCGTACTCCAACACATGCTTTTTCATTGCAATTGTGTGCACAACAATACGGCATGTTATTCAGTTGGACTCTCTCCTACTAGAATAGAGACATGGGAAGAAAACGCTGAAATCCAAATGACCGAATCACGTGGTAGAGAGCGGCGAAACTGTTTGATCTTCTCCCCGGGTCGTAAAACTTTTCGCCCTTACTCCTGCATCAGCGCATACAATAGCGACTGAATGGAATGGCTCGTCTATCTCTTAATGGTCTAAGAGTGTAAACGACGCCCGCCTGCGTAGATAACAGGTGTATTGTGAGGCTCTAAAAGAAGTTGAGCTCCGACTCTGACAATGTTTACCTCTGTTTCGGTAAATAGGGAGGGGTAATTGGCGCTAAGTTGAGTTGAGAAACTTTCTTAGTAGTTTTTCAAAAATTTTCCAACTAAAATCTGAGCCAACAACGCGTCTATTTTTCACTAAACTCCCCTAAAACAGGTAAAAATAGTCAAGGTTACAGCTGAACTAACCAGAGCTGCACTATACGACTCTCCTTGTTGTCGATGGAAGAACGGACAAAATCTGTAAGTTTTCAACCATGAAACTTTTTATATGCGTTTTTACTGCTACTGGAGTATTTCAAATAATTTCGGTTTTTAAAACGTAGAGCAACAATCTTAATGCTGAAATTGGAGGAAGGAATCATTGCGGAAATCGGAAAGCAATGTCTGTTTTTTTTTTTTTTTTTCTTTTTTGTTAAGCAAAAAAAAAGTTTCAACAGGCCTTTTTTTTCAATCAATGATGCAAATAAAGTCATTATTCCAAATATGGGCCTTTAATGGGCAAATTTTCAATTGTGAATCTATAAAAATAGTTAATATTGGAGCAAAATGCCAGAAGATGGCATTTTGGATATCAGTCTATATTTATTTATTTATTTATTTTTGTCTTATAGCAATCGCGAAAAAAGAGAAATCACGTAATATAATGTCAGGTGAGTATGGTGAGTGATGAGACCCACCGCAATTCATTAACCTCCTCTAGTGTTCGCTTTGAGTAAGGCGGTCTTGCATAACCAAACCATGATTCAGAGCCAAGTCTTTTCAGTTTGCTGGAATAAATTCGGTCAGCATTCCAATGTCTAACTTTAAGTAACTAAAGCTTAAAAATTCGGTTGGTATCTAAAATGCCATCTCCAGGTGCTTTTGATCCAAAACCATTTGGATTTTTTTCAATCGATCAAAAACAAAATATTGCAATTGGAGTATCCATTTTTGAAAATTTCTTTATGCTCTGGTATTCAGAGCTAATTTTTTCCTGACAGGAATAGATTACATATCTTACTACATAGCTAAAATATTTCTCGGGAAGTAGCGCTATAAGCGGAGTAAATATTTCCCTATTTCACTTTTCCCTGCTATTTCACTTTGCTCCCACATTCCCTATTAGTAGGCCTGGGAGATGCTGTTATGCAGCATGATTTAGAAAAACTTTTCAGTGGTCGCCTACCTACCTAGGACTTTATCTTTGAGAAAAGTCGCCAAATTTAGCGAGTTTCGGTGAGTTATGGAAGACATCTTTCACACTTTGCAGATGGATGTCCTGCCACATGCAAACAGTGAAATCGCGTGGCACTTTCAAATGTTTGCCAAGTCTTATAATTTGGTGGTTTTCATAAAATTTCGGCTGACTTTAAGACCAAATATATTTTGATAATGGAAGGATGTGGGTATTGATTTTTCAGTCACAACAGGTCTCAAAATGCTCTTGCGATTGATACCCATTTATTTTTTTTTTCGTTGTGGTTCCTTAGTAAGTGATTTTGCTTAAGGACGTAGAGGGTTAAAACTTTGGACTCGAAATGACTCGGTCTTTAAGCTCGATGCCATACAGGCTCACCCAGAGATCTTCCAATCTGTGGGCTCAAAAGTTCTGTGATTGTTTGCTATGTGGTTTATCACGGGCTCAGCAGATTGGAATAAATTTCCTTCCGCTACAGCCTCCTGCCCAAATTGTGGAGGCAGTGAAGACTGGTGACGCTATCTATCGGTGGATAAATCAGTTATCGTCGTTAGGATTGATGATTGATACACCTGGTAGTAGATATCACGTTCGTTGCATTAACGAGGGCGAATAAAAACAAGGCAATGTGCCTCAAGAATTTAAAAACGTTTTTTCAAAAACGCACTTATTCTGTACGAGTTATGGAATTTCCCCCACATCTACCAAAAATTATTTACTTATTTATGTTATCTTATTGTTCCTTGTATGTTTTTTTTTTGTTCTGAGTTTTATGAGGTGTAAAATTTTTCAGTTTTAACGTGAATAAATTATAATTCATCGCAAAATTTTTATTAACAATTTATTTACTAAACTCGGAATGGCGTAGAGAATTATTAATGCAGCATACAAATTACAGTTTTTTTTTCTTGCATACTTCGCATACAATGAGCTTTCACTCCCAATCTCTTACACATAAGCTTGAATCGATAAAATTGCTCGTTATCAGTCTGGCAATTGCACGTGCAGTATGCGCGGAGTTGCTGGCGAACCGGCTGTTTTGTGAGCAAGTGGTGGGCTTGTTCCGACTTGCGCAGCTCTAGAGAGAAGTGAGAAACTAGTTGGAAGTAGAGTAGGACTTCAATGGGGTCATTTCCAAAATTTTAAAAGTATTTTTTTCTGAAAGGACAAGCTTAAAAACATAGGATCTAACTATTTTTTAAATAATTTGTTTAAGTTTAATATTTTTAAAAAATCACTTAAATCGGTGAGCTATCATTCTTTACATTTCTTGCCGATGACATCACAAATGATGAAATGCCATTCTGTGTTGCCATTCACAGACCAAAATATTTAATTCGCATCTTTACTCACGTGTATTGGCAACGACATGGTTGATAACAAGCATAGAGCGCAATTTTAATTCGCTTCTTGATTATCATAACGTGGAAACGTGGTACAAAGATGCGTTAAAGAGCATCATTTGTGACGTCATCAAGACCACGCCTTGTTTGAGAAATCGAACATTTTAAAAAAATCAATTAAAAAATAACTGTTGGGAAAATGAAAGAATTTTCTGGGTTCATGGTTTTTTTTTGCTTATTCTATCAATTTCAGTGACTAAAAGTACTATTTTTGATTGAAGGAAACAACCCCATTATTCAAACTGCTTTTATCCAAATTACTTTCAGAATGTCAGAAAAAAAAAGAAAAGATTCACTATATAAGGATTCTGTGTACGCGCTATTCCCCCCGCGAAGCTAGTCAAACAGTTTGCTTTGAGATATTGATAAGCAGCGACTTTAATTTAAAGTACTTTACGTACATACCGTACTTTTTATGTAAAACGTTTAAAAGTGAGCTTAAAATGTCAGAAAGTTGCCTTTTTATTTATTTAATTGAAAACGCTTTTACTTAAAAAACTGTTTGTTCTCCTAATTTCAGCATGCGTGAAGTAGTTAATTAAAACAAACCCATTAAAAAAAACAATAATCCGAATTTTCGATTAAACGAATGGGGTCCGGTCGCAATTGGTTAGCATAATTGAAGTTTACTGTATTTAACAGTAAGTTACTCCTTAAGCCAGGGCTAAGGCAGAATTTAATACCACCAACCGAGAGCCCGGTTATTGTAGCCCAGAGACTATAGTTTTAGTTTTGAGTTGAACTGCACCATTGTTTGTGATCTCTCGCTGGAGAACAAAATGTATTTTAGCTACCAGTTTGTTGACCCTCTCAGTTTTAATGAGATGACGCCTGCCTCCAGCTCGGTTATTCACTATTCCTGACTGATGAGTCCACAACAAGGGCGAAACTGCAGCCTCTGAATGTGATGTGTCTTGGTACATTGTATTTAGTGGGGCTTAGTCAATAGAGAGGTTTTGTTATCACGAGAAAAGTTCTACTAAGATCTCGCATTTTATTCTTTGTCAAGAGACAGATTTTTGCATTTCCCATGACGCGATAACTCACAGTTGGTCAATTGTTATTATTGGCTTAATGATGCCAGCCTTAGTTGTGAGAAACCTCTCTCACGAAAAAGGTATTCTAACTCCATAGAAATTTGGCACCTTGGCTGAATGTTTTCTTTTTTTTTTTTTTTTCAAGTATATATTTTATTACAGCAAAGCTTCTTATGGAACGTGATGGCTGCTGGAGTGAAAAGACGGAAGAAAAATAAAAGAATAAAAACCTACTTAAAGTGTTTCATTGGTCCTCAGATAGTTTAGTTTTAGTTAAACCCAGGCCCGACGTGAGGACATGTCAGTCTAGTCGGCAACTTGGGGGGCCCAGGCCTTGAAGGGGGCCGGCGACACTGATGCAAAAAGGGGGGGGGGGGGAGAAAGAAAAAAAGAAAAGAAAGGAAAAAAGAAAAAGAACTCCCAATAAGCGAAAAGTTTAAGATAGTGTAAAATTGACTCTTTTGGTACTTATATTGTGGCACTTAAAATAGAGTTAATTGTTTTCTAGTAAGCAGTTTTGAGTTTTTCTTTTTCTTTTTTCAAGTTTTCTTTTCTTTCTTTTTTTTGGGGGGGGGGGGCGGGGGAGGGGACCCGGCGACACAACTAACAAGGGACCCTTCTTGGCTCTCTGCGGCCCTGGTTAAATCTAAACATTTTTTTTTTTTTTTTGAAAAATTTTATTGCTTAAATTTATAACAACTTCTAGATACCCTATATTTGTTTAATTAACATTTTCTTACGGCACCCTAGTCTATCTCTTTTTACATTGTATAGTACATTGATACAATGGACAATTCGCGGAAACTCTCGCTTCTGCCTACGACTTTCAGGTAGCGCGGCACCCACTTTGGGAATCTCTGTCCTAATGTATGCTAACTCTTGAAAAGTATCCGTGTTTTATTAAAAAAAATCAACATTTTGATGCCTTAATGCAACTGATACACAAGTAAAGAAACTTCTGTTCTTAATGTAAGATGCAAGAGTAAATTAATAGTCTCATATGAAATGAAATCATTTTTACCTGAGAAAAATAAATAATTGATAAAATCAGCAATATTAAAGCGCAGAATGGGGTTGTGTCCATCAGTAAAAAGTACTGCTTTTAGTCACTGAAAGTGATAGAAACAGCAAAAAAAAAAAAAAAAAAATAAATAAATAAATAAATAAATAAATAAAATAATAATAATAACATGGAGCCAAAAAAAAAAAAAAAACTTTATTTTCTTAACAGTTATTTTTTATTTAATTTCTTTTGTTGTCAGATTTTTGAAATAAGGCCTGGTCATTATAAAAGTCACACGTGGTGGACTTTGGCGTGTTGAATGTTTATGCTTTGCTGTCAACGGCATTGCCAGAAAATGATAACTTGCGCTGTGCGCTAATGGCATCAGTGAATAGTATTTCATCATTTGTGATGTCATGTGCAGAAGCCTAAAAAGGAATTTTAATCTGCACACCGATTAAAATAATTGTTAAAAAATATTGAACTTTGTCAAGTCATTTAAAAAATGGTTAAATACAATGTTTTTAAGCATGCTCTTTCAGAAAAAAAAATACACTTTTAAAATTTCGGAAACAACTCAATTATCGTTTTTATGCTCTTATAACAATGATGTTTCTCATTTCGAAGTTCGATACCTGTGCGTAAAGATATATTTGACTTTGAAATCCAATAGGAAGTTTGCTGAAGTTAACTGAATAAATAAATGATCTAGAAAAAAAAGCGACATACTATTCCAATCAGATGTCATCACTCTAGAGCTGCTCTATATCCTATATTCAAATTTTTAGTGTATCTTCATCGCTAGTAGATAGTAGATTTCATATTTCTTTACGTAGAGTGACGATTAAAATTTTTGACAAAACGTAATCACTTTAGTTGTTTTTAAACCATTGGAAGAGAAGGTTAGAAGCATGTAATAGTGTACGTGCAGTGTACTTTCGGCAGATACAGCAGAACCCCAACTGTATAAAATCTGATGAAACAGAAAACCTGTGACGATAAAAGGGATTCTGTAATTTTTGACAATTCGGAGGGGGCTTCTTTTTTTCATAAAACGGCAGACGGTAAATATAAAAAAACATTTAAGTTCTAACTGTTAAGAACTGATGAGACTGATGACTCTATTGCATTGAGTTTCAGAAATGAAATTTTCTTTCTCTGGTTGATAATTTTTTAAAGAACATTTGTTTTAACAGTAAAGTTTATTTAATGCAGTTGAAAACCTTGTTTTCTTTCCCCTTTCTTTCTTTTAAACCTGTAAATAAGAACTTATACCAAATGTAAGTTAGTCAAAGTGAAAAATATTCGCAACTCCAGAGCTCGAATACGCTACCTTGCGGTGATTAACAATACTAAAGAAAAAGGCATAACATTCCGTTCCACGTGTTATCTTTGGAGAAAATTACAGGCTTCAGAAAGTTTATGGTGTAATGTAATTTCAGAGGAATAGAAAAGAAAATTTCCCACAAGCACGATGAAATATTACTGTCATTCATTAAACTTCAAAGCAAGTTATAAGTTACGGCATCTGTTCGTTTTACCTTTTTCATCCGCCATTAGACAGTGGCTGCAGCTCCCCCTATAGTTTATTGGAGTTGCGAATTCGTTCATAAAATAAAAACTCATTTTTACAAAAGAAAAATAAATAAATAAATAATAGTAAAAAAAAAAAACTCCTGCTTGAAACTAAAAACTACCATTTCTTATAAAAAATGTTTTATTGATGAATTTTCTAGTCTGAATATTTAGCATTTGATTTTCAAGTTTTCCAATCAGGCATTATTCAATACAAATTCCAAATCGAATTACTATTAAGATCAACTTTGATTCTGGAAATTATCGGAATGATAGTGAAGGAAAACATGACATTGGTTCATTTCAAACTTTAGAAGTCGTGTATCAATAAATACAACATAAAGAACCACCCAATTGAATTCTTCTAAAATGGAGTAATTTTGTGAATTCTAAAGAACTGAAAAGATATCTCAACTTTGTTTTAAAGGTATTTGAGAAAGTGGGTTTAATATCTTCACTTTTGATGTTTAAGAAGTTTGGCAGTTGCTTGTCTAGCTAGGTATACAAACAAACTTTGTTCTAAAGGTAGATCGCAACCTGTTTTACGTATATTTGGAAGTAAATTTGATATTGTCACTCTGAGATTAAAGAATTTCGAAAGCTGTTTGTATAGCTAGATATACAAACAGCTTTATTTTAAAGGTACATCACAACTTTTACACAGATATTTGGGAGCATAATCAATATATTTCTGTCGAAAGTTGTTTTTATAACTAGGTATAAACTTTGAGTATCCTATCTGGACTGGAAAGGTTTTCTCAACATGGATACTCTCAACTGTCGAAGAGATATTAGCTCAGCTTTATTTCAAAGGTATTTGGGTGTAGATTTAATATATTTCTGAGATTTAAGAAACTCGAGAGTTGCATGTATTGTAAGGTATAATTTTTAATAGCTTTTCATCTGAATTAATATGGAGTGATAAATTTCTCTGAAGATTTAAGAATTAGGAGAGACATTACAACTTTAATTTAAAGGTATTTAGAAGTAGATTGAATATTTTCATTTTCAGATTTATGGAGATGGAAAGTTGCGTATAAAGTTAAGTATATCTTCAAAAGCTTTCTGTTTAAAAATAATTTTTCCAGTCAAAAAGTTCGCTAAAGATTTAAGAAACTTTTTCAACTATTTTCCAAAACTCATGCTTTGGGGTTGCACCGTATCTGCATCAAACAACTGAAACTGATTAAAATGTCCCTCTTCTATTTTTTTTTATTTATTTATTTATTTTTTTTTTTGTATGCGTTTTATATTATTTTTTGTTCGCATCTGAATAAAAATTTGTTGCGAAAATGACCAAACTCTTAATTTCATAGCACATTATGATATTATAATAGAGAAACAACTGAAACTTTTGCACTTGGATGTGACCTTAGATTGGACGCTTTTGGCCACTTCACAAAAGTACTAACGCTTAAAAGATACTTTTTTTTAACAACACATCAACCTTCTTTATTAATCCATAACTGGAAATATATTCCTTTGCTTTCAGATTGTAGGAGTAACTGGAAATATGTTAAACTCGTTTTAAAAGAAAAGTTTCATTTGAAATGGCCTAAAATAGCTTCCGAAATTTTAAGATACGTAAAATAAAATAAAAAAAATTAACGAATCGTTTAAATGCAATAAACTTTAAACACATGAAAATTACCAGGTAACTAAATTATTGTTAATATAATAATTTTTGCATTTTAGGAATGATTGAAATAGGAAATATCTAAAGTTGTTGTACTACTTGTATTAATTAATAACATTAATATTTCAGGTATGATGCATTTAAAAAATAATTATTGTTGTAAGAAATAACTATTATTGTTTTGCTAGTATTAATATTTTAAATTTTATTTTAGGTAAATATTTTAGAAATATAAAATTTATAACTCGATAAGAGGCATATTACACGTTAGAAAAAAGTTAATTCTATGACATATGTTTAAGCATTTGCTGTTTATTTTCATCGTGTTGAAAATTGTATGAAAAAACCTACAAACTGAAATATTTGTGGTATGAAACAATGCCTAGCTTAAGTACGAAAGTAATCGAAAAGTATGCTTATAACTATTCATATCTTTGTTGTTGCCGAGTTGATTCGAGTTACAGTAAATTTTCAAAACTTCTACTTGGTTTCAGGTTCATTTTACCCTTCATAATTTTAAATTTTGTTTTACCGAAGCGTTTGTCAGTTATATGAAGAAAATCGATAGACTTTTTTTAATTATAAGGTTTTTTTACTACAGCGACTTAAATGTCTCATTTTTATTGCCTATCATTTTCCCAATCTTGTCATTTATCAGTCTCGTTCAAAACTGCAATCCGCTTTGGGAAAAATTTGTTCAAAATTGAGCAAAAATGAGTTAATGTTTTATGAAGAATTTTAAGATTTCGCAGATACGAAACATTAATGATAGTAATTGGGCTAGGAATAGGTTTTTAGTTGCAGCGTATATCTGTTAAATTCCTATTCTTCTAACCGAAAATTTAATTTCAATGACGTAGAGTGAATATAAAGGTCGTTCAAGCTCTATTACTCTAAGAAAGAAATATTTTAAGGACACACAAACCCCTAAGGCTCGATAAATCCAGTATTGCCGAATCACCCTTTTGATTTTAACTCTTATCAAATTATCCAAAAATGCCCCAATTCGTTGGATCTTGATTTTTGGGAATCTTTCCACATCCGGAGGAAAACCGTTCTAATTTAGTTAACGATCTTACTGCAATTCCCTATTTTTCTTCTGTGTGGACTCCTTTGTTAAAATTGGTTTAATTTTTTTCTATTATTTTTATGTAAACGTCGTACATTTCTTACTTTTGTTTTTTTCATTTTTTGCTTTCTTATTTCGTTTTGTGATTAACTAATTCCAATATGTTTATCCTTCACTCTGTTTTTTTCCAGCATTTCTCCATTTGATACATTGCTTCCATACCTAGTTTTTCCCGCTGGTAAATTTATTGCTAATTTATTCAGCGTGGTTTCATTTTTGGACTTGTTGCATTGTTTATGGGTTTTCTTGGAAAATTTATTACTTAACGGTTTTTTCCTGATGGAATTATATAATAAATTTTGTCTCCAGGTGTCATTTTATCTTTTTTGTTTTGTTTAATTTCTATTTTTTGATATTTATACTATCTCCTGTTTCACCGTGTTACTTTTCTCGGATGACTTTTCATCCAAAAGCTCACACTTCTCTGCATTGAAAAACCTTGTAACACCGAAACACGTGTCTGCAATATTTTGCAAATTTTTGTGATAACGTTGGATTACTGATTTACCACTCTACTAAGGTTTGATTTGTTTTTTAGGTTCCCTTGCACTTAATTTCTTACCGATCCATGAACAGAGCTGCAATGTTTTGTCTAAAAAATTAAATACGGTATTCTTCATTTTACTCCTCGCGTCATCTTGCCCAAGGTTCCCTTGTGCATTTCATAGAAATCCTTAAAAAATAAAATAAAAATGCTCAAATGTTTTGAAAAAGTGTGATTTACAAGAGAAATTTCCCCTCAGTTTCCAAAATTGAATAATCAGAGTGATTATTGTAAATTAGATTCAAAGAATGCATATTCTATTTGTTTTTGTTTTTTTTAATCGATAGAAAGAAAATTGATACTTTGTTACTTTGATGAGACAATCAAGAATTGTCAGAAGTTTTAAAGCTAAAAACAATTGTCGCATCAATAATTGCAGAAATCCTTTATTTGTTAATATTAGTTTGAACTTGTAAAGTTAAAATATTTTGTTTGAAGTAAAAACTGACTAGTTATTTGGGATACAACGACAATCAAAACAAACTAATATATAGCTAGCTTTTGTGAATAAACTGTTCACTTATTTTGTGTTTCTTTTAGTCGCGAATTATTTCATGTACGGCTAAACAGGAGTTTAAACAATAATAAATTTGGTGATCTTTGATGGGATATAAAAATAATTAGAAGAAAATAACGGCAAAAAATCGTGTAAATAAAAAATAAAATAATGCCTTTACGAAATCACTTGTTTCAAGCTATTCCTGGTGCATGAAAAAATTGAAATGCCTTGCCATTTTTCATTACAATTTTACATGATTTTGCTCCGTATTTTAGGTCTGACTGTGTTTTCCAGCTGAATATTATCGTTTAATCATTGAATACAGTTAATGAACATTTTACAAGTAAGCGATTCTGTTATAAAGCAAAGTACTTAACCATATTAGTTGGTGAAGAGCTTGAACGAGCTTAAAAAAAGCTTTCCCCTCCTCCCTTTTTTGAGGTTTTGAGAATGATAACGTTAATGATTTGACTTCTTCCTTCACTTAGCCTTCCCGATATCAGTCACAAGTCTAAACTCAGACTCATCCGTAATGATAGGGGGTGCGTTTTAAAGAAACGAAAAGCTGTCGCAAGTTGCGTACGATAGAACGGCCGCAATAAACGGCTCGACACGATTATTGGACTAGATGCCATCCAACAAAGTTTAATGATCATTATTTCTGAAAACAACATGGGCTGCTGAACGCAAAGAAGAAATGAAGTGAAAAGGAACATAAAAATGGGGGCGCCTTTGCTTGTGGCAACCCTCCTTAACAGTCAAACAAGAATAGGATATACCACCATTCAAAAGGACAGTTACATAGAATACGGAAATACAACTGTACTCATATTTTTTTCATCTGTACCGTTTATCTTCTTATGTTCAGTGCTCCGTCTTCTCCTCTTGAGAAACCGACTTTAAAAAAAAGAACAACATAAAGAAAGCTGATTTCGAACGCCGAAGGGTCCACAGTCTGTGCGTCCGAACCAGTAAAGAAGGGTCGTCTGCATCGGCCCTAGAAACTAGTTGCCTACCAGTCCTGATGGTAGAGTAGAAACACATATAAAGCCAACTGCGTGGCTACCGAGCTTTCCCGGCTAGTTGGTCGAGCCAACGGATACCAACTAAAGACATCAAGGTTACGGGTTGGCTGCTTTCCCCAACTAGTTTGTCCGAAGAGAAGATGTGAGATTTTATTATTATTTTTATCTATCCAGTGTTCCGGTGACATAAACATTTACACTGAAGGTTGCACAATGATCCACAAAAGAAACAAAATGGGGCCCGGTGGATGGTTCCACTGACCCTCATGTCCGAAGACAACGAGCACTCTCTTCTTTCCACAAAAAGTCACACCACAGATTTGGGGCTCGAAAAGTGTGGCAGAGTCCTTTTGTAATTGCTGTCGTCCGAAATCACCTTCTGAAGTCTGTCCAGCTCGTAGTCTTTGCGGTCCTGGGCATCCATCCACGGAAGCGAATTTGGAACTTAAAAGAAACAAGCCGAGATATTCTCGCGATATATATCTTTAAAAAGTTGATTTAAAATTGAAGCAGGTGGTAGCATGTGCTGAATATACTCTCCTCTGGAACGACCTGCCACCATCATTGATAAGTAAAGAGGATCCGAATCAAAAGAAACTTCGAAATGAGCAAAGCTTTTGTGCAAAAAATGTTTTGATTCTCTAAATAAAAACATCATCTAGTGGGCTTCATCTCTTTTAACATAAGTGAACGTTTTCGACGTCTTCAGAACTAAATTTTATGAAGCTCAAAGAAAAATGCATCAGAACATTTTGGCAGTAACTGTATCGTCGTCCAAAAATCGCCACTTTCTCATCGTAACATAGCATCAGACGTGGTGTGAAAATGAAAATACCACACCTAGCTTTCCGAAATCGACTCTGAACAAAGTACATTTTGTAAAAGGGAATGCAAAAGAAATCGCTTTTCACAGCGCTGTTTAGTATCTATTTAATTACCAAATAGTTTGATGTAACAATACCAAAATTTGTTCAGAGACCAAACAGAGCTCTTCTTAGCCTAAGAGCTTGGAATGAAAGCGTGGAAATAAATTAAAAATGTCTCAGTGCAGTCTGCAGACTGCATTTAAGAAAAGCGCAGAGAAAGAGTGGGGCGTGGCTGTAAAGAATTGGGCGTGGCATGAAATGATTAAGCATGGCAATAGAAAACGGGGTAAGTTTCGAGATTCGGAATCATCCTCAGGAACAGAAGGCAAGGGATAAAAAAGCCAGAAATGAGGTGCGCTCGAGGAATGAGGCGTGACCTACAGTAGGCCACACCCACTTTTTCAAGGATCTTCTGCGTAGAAGAGAGAGAGACAAAATATAGACGATGAAAGCTGCGGAAAGACAAAGAGAAATAGGGGGCGCGGCTTCAGTAGAGGCCACATCCTCTGAGGTTGTTGGCGATGATGACATCCGTGACGGCGTCGAACACGAACTGAATGTTGGTGGTGTCTGTGGCGCAGGTCATGTGGCAGTATATCTCTTTGGTAGTGGATTTGTTCTTGGCCTCAAACTGGGCTTGTATGTAAGCGGCTGCTTCGCCATATTCCTGAGCACCTGCAAGGCAACAACACAAATGTGAATATGAACTCATGAACTAACGTAGTTTTTTCAAGATTAAATAGTGTGCTAAACTGAACCATGTGAAAAAAAAAGAAAAATATCCTAAGGTCGAGGTTTCATGAGAGTTAGCTATTTTAATTATTTACTTGTTTTGCCAGAAGTTCGTTGTGGATTAAACTTTGTGGAAGACTTTCGGATGTGAAATGTTTCAGAGAAATTCGGCACCTTGTGAAATGTTAGGTTGATTGATTCTGTTAAGCTTAATGACGCAATAACCTTGATGTGAATAGATGATGTCATCCGTAATTGCTTGGAAATAATAGTTTTTGTTGACTTTTGATGCTTTGCCAATATTTGTATCGTCGTCTCATCGTTGTCCTTTTGATCCCAGAAAACGAGCTTAGCCGCTGAATTGGCAGTTATCAGGTGTCTCTGAGACATCGTAGAACCATAAACACACGAACAAAATTATGACAGAACTTTTTTTTAATATCTAGGAGGACAGTCAGAAAAAAAGCCACTTCCCGAAAGAATACATTAAAATGCAGATTGACATTGTCACGTAAGCAGTTACTACGTAATCTAGTGTAAATGCATGTACCTAAATAGTTTCCCAAACGCCAATTAAAATAAAATCTAAAAATCCATTAAAATAACGAAATAATGTGTGGCATTGCCCTGCGTTGCATTTTTTTTTTGCACTAATTCAAGTTCTTTTGCGTGTCTTCAGTCTTTATGATTCTGAAGGGTTATGAAGTTCTTGGGCGTTAATTTGAAAGTGTATATTCTTAATTATTGTTTCTGAAGAATTATGATTTTAAAGGGGTTGACTTAAAACTATGCGGTCTTAATGATTTCAACTTAGAGGAGGTCTAAATGGCGGTTCTCTTTAAATGTCTACGGTCTTAATGGCTGTAAATAAGCTGCTGCTGCAAGAGCTATGGTTTTTCATGGTGTGAAGTTAAAGCAATCAGGTCTTAAAAAATTTTTAACTTAAAGATTTATGTTTATAATTCTATTTCGGGAAAGTTCTACGGTCTTAATGGTTTTAAATCAAATCATCATATTGTTAACGGTGTTAAGTTAAATACTAAGGTCTTAATTCGTTTTACCTAAAAGGGTTATGGTCTTAATGAGTTAATTAAAAAGGCTGTGGTCCAAACGATTTCGACTTTAATTGGTTACGGTCTTATCATAGGATAATTTAAAAATATGTGATCTGAATGTTTTTAACCTGAATAGTATTAATAATGTTGTCGTGGGGATCTAAGGTCTTAATAATTTTAACTTAAAGGGTTATGTTCTTAATGGAGTGAATTTGAAGTACTTGGGTCTTAATGTTTTTATTTAAAGGGTTATGGGCTTAATATTTTTAATTTAAAGGTTATGGACTTATAAATTTAACTTAGAGTTAAAATTTTAATCATGGTTCTCCAAAGAAAAAGTCTTATGGTCCTTTTAAAATACATGGTTATTACTGTCATAATGGGGTTTATTTTAAGGCCTATGTAGGTGAAACAAAACTTGTTATGATGTTAATGGTGCGAAGTAAAAGTACTAAGATACATTTTACCTTCAAAGACTTGCGCTCTTAGTGGTTTTAATTAAAAGGTCTATGGTCTTAAGGGCTTTAACTTAAACCATCAGGTCTTTATTACGGTCTTAACTTAAAAGAGTTATGATCTTAGTGGTATTAGTTTACAAGTGTATGGTTTTAATAGCTTCAACTTAAAGGGATGTTTTTAATGGGACTGACTTAAATGACTAAGCACTTAACAATTTGTGTCTCAAATGGTTACAGTTTAAATTAAATTCTATTAATTAAAGGGACTGTCGTCTTAATGATTTTAACTTCAGGTGTAAAGTTCCTAGCTAATTTACAGGTTTATGGTCTTGGCTGTCTTAACTAAGAAGATTAGAGTCTTAATTGACCCCAGTCCTGACCTGTGTACTCTGGGAAACATATAGTGAGCGGCGACTTCTTGATTTTGTCCTCGAAGAGATCCTTCTTGTTTAGGAAGAGAATGATCGAGGTGTCGGTGAACCACTTGTTGTTGCAAATCGAATCGAACAGCTTCAGACTTTCTTGCATGCGATTCTGCAAAAGGAGAAGAATTAATCATTCCGTCATGTTTAACTTAGTCAACCCGCTATCTAATCCACAATGCTTGGAGCCAAGCATTTTGAACATTATAAAGCACAGTGGCGGATACGAGGGGAGGGTCATGGGGGTCATAACCCCCCCCCCTCCCGTAAATCGTCGACAACAGTATCCGTCGATATTATGTTCAAACACTTCATGAATGAAATGCAAACGATTTCAGTAGTCTTTCAATTCATTAGTTATTTTTGAAAGTAAATATTTGAAATACTACTTCTTTTCATTGCTTGTGAAATTTATTTGTAAGGTTTATGTCTTATTCCTGGCCGATTTGGTGCTTTTTATTAACACTTAAGCAGTTTCAGAAATTTTTCGGGCCCAAACTGTAAGTTCGTTTGCGGGAGGGGGGAGGAGGTCATGGGGTTTCCTTCTTCAGCGTGAACCCCCCTCTAAAATAGCAGTGTGTATCCACCCCTGATAAAGCAGCTCTGGTGAGTTGAGCTATAACCGTGACAATGTTTACCTCTTCTTAGGGAGTTCAGTAAAAAAGGGTCAAGTTATTGGCGCGGAATGGAGTTAGAATACTTTCATAAAACTGCCGGGAAATCAACGCCAATTAGCCTTCCATTAAACATTGTTAAGGTCATAGCTTATCAGAGCCAAACTATAGACATAATTTTTTGTTTACATTTTATTCTAGTATACATTTTTTTTTTTTTTGATGAAATTTGGCATTATACATAACTCTAAAAACCATTGCTAGAGTAAAAAAAAAGTCGAAATACACTTACTGTTTAAAAATTTTACGTTTTAATGATTTCCCCTTTCTGTACAAAATTATCATCTACACTAATAATATAAAGCTGAAGAGTTTGATTTTTGTACGCGCTAATTTCAGAAATTACTGGTTCGAATTGGAAAATTCTTTTTATGTTGAATTGTCCATTTATTGAAGAAGGCTGTAGGCTACATAACATCACGCTATAACTAATATGAGTGGAGCAGCAATAAATTGAAATTAAATCAATAATATTTTATGATGCATTATTTATCGCATCATTAGATCAAAGTCAGTGGCGGATCATGCTATTTTGGGGCCCCAGGCGCAACCTATCCGGAGGCCCCCTTTAATTGACACAACGAAAGTGATATGGTTTCCTATATTTACAATGCAAAAAATCATATTTTTTTGAATCAACAAGCTTTGGGGGGGGGGGGTATTCTTATTTAAAAAGGAAAAACAACGATATTTCTGACAAAAAAAAGTTTACTGCGAAAAATTTTGTCTTTGTTTTTTGGTCATTTAGGTAGTGCAGGGTGTAAGATCCGAACCCCGATTTCAGACCATCTAGCAAAATCGCAGCTTTCCCCTGTTTTTCAATGCGCATCATTCAGTGGCGCAACCACAGAGAAAAAAAAAATCTTAGGGGCGGGAGGTTTTTTTCATTTGGCCCAGAAAAAAAGAGAGGAGAAAGAGAACCTTTAATTGGATAGGAAAATTAAGGAGAGAGGGGGGTCCGGGGGAAGGTTCTCCCCCGGGAAAAAATTTAAACTCGTAGTTTTAAAAACGCAGTTTTAGACTTTCTTTGATGATGTTAGGGGGCACAAAGGTGCAGCTGCAGGCAGGTCCGGATCTGCGCACCCGCAGACCCCGTAGTGCGGGGGTGCACCTGGTCTTTTTACTGCCCAAGAAATTGAAGAAAAAACTGAAAAAATCTAGCACTCTAAGACTTATTAACGTTACAAATATACACTGCTGGCCTCTGAGGCCCTACAAATTTTGTTGTAGGGGGTCCGAAATTTACAGATCCGGTCCTGGGTGCAGTGGTCTCAGCGGAAAGTTGTTGAAATTTAAGTCCTAAAAACACGATTATAGATCATATTTATTGACGTTAGGGTAAGGAATGGAGCTCTGGGATTGCCTTTAATCGATTTTTTTTAAAAACAATAGATAGAGATCAATTCCTCCTCCCCCCCCTCCTTCCCAATTTTCGAAACTGTATAGTTTCAAAAATACAACAGTAGACAAACTGTACGGGATATTTAAAATCTGATGAAAACCTTCGTGAGAGATTTGCTTTTGTTTCTTTCTTGAAAATTGTACAGTATAATGAAATCCATACTTAAATGATAACTTAATAGGCTAGACCGGTTATAGTTTAGACACATTTTACATTTTGATTTTTGTTATATTTGTTATTTTATATTTTTCGTTACGAGGGTTACATACCAAATCAAAATTTCATCGGATGCAAGCACCATTTTCTTATTAAATAATGATTTCAAACCTTTGTAGAGATAATGTACTTGCAACAATAATATCTTAAATTTCTTCTCGAAATTTATTAACTATACTTAACGTGAGTCAAGTAGATACACAAAAGAATAAACTGTTGTGCTGAAGTAATAAGCGAAATGAAGTTTTTTAGGGTTGTTTTGAAAGAAGATTCTCACAAAATATTTTGTTCGAGTGAGATGCTAAAAGTAAATTTGATTTAGTTAAATAAAGTATGACTATCTTCTCCGAATTACGCTCTTTGAAATGTTTCTAGAGTAATTTCATTCATTTGAGGGGGTTTTTTTTGAGCAATCACGATTGCTTATTGTTCTCATTTGACTGTTTTTGGCGTTACGCTGATTTTATTTTCCCGCCAGCACTCTCTGCCAGCACCACCGTCGCGTCGACCGGCCTCACGATGCTGCTCCTTTTGCGAAAACCGTCTCAAGGCACACACGCATACACACTCATGCCTGCGCACAGACACAAACACACACTCCTACACACATACACACACACTCATGCCTGCACACAAACACATATGTCTACATACACACATACGCAAACTCATGCCTGCACACAGACACAAACACATATGTCTACATAAACACACACGAACGCCTACACACACAGCACTGCAGACACCACACGCACACACATGCATACATACACACACACGCACCCACACACATGCGCCTACACAAACATACACGCTCGTGATTGCGAAAAACATAATTTGAATTCAAGATGCCAAAAATTCAAACTAATTTTTTTTTTTTTTGAGCAATCACGAATTGCTTATTGATTATTTACTTGACCAAAGTTGATGTTGCTCTGATTTTTCAGATTACCATGGCGATGGCTGTTTTTATTATTTATTTAGAGAGCAAAATTTTCGTTGTCACAGTTACAAATCGTCTGAGGCCAGGGGCGGCAAATAGGGAGGGGGGGGGGGTGAAAGGGGCGGTTGCACTCCCAAATCTTTCACTCAGAATAATAAAAAATGGTCAATTCATTTAAGATAACTTATAAAATCATTTGCCTGCATTTTCAGAACAGAAAAAACTGATTTAGAATAATTATTTTCCTTAACTAAAGAAGTAGTCTCTTCATATGAGTTAAATATGTCAAAAATGAGTAGTCTATGTTATGCGGTACAGTGTTGAGACTGCGCAATTTTTACGCGTAAACTCCATGATATTTTACATAAATTTTAATGCTCATGTTATATTTTAATGTTTAATTAGTAAGTATTCATTGACTCCTTGTACTAGAAACACATTTTAGTAACTCGATGTATTATATGCTTTCTTAGAAACTCTTTGTAAAGCTATGCTCTTTTTGAAAAACATCCTATATCAAAAAATACTTTCACGTCTACAAATATATCTTGGTGCTCTTTACTTGACAATATCTGAGTGACACACGATGGTATTCAAGAGTTAAATCTATATAAGTCCCCTGAATTACTGGAAAGCGACCTTTTCAATGATAGGAAATCTGATGTCATTTTGATAGGTATGACTTTGTTTGAATTTTTGTTTACTGTACTTATACTGCGGAGCGTTTTTTGAACAATGCTACACTCTATCACAAAACTTTCAATCCGTTAATCATAATTCTTGGATTGACAATTGAAACTTAGTAATTTTCGAACAAAATGATCAATTCAGTTTCTCAAGAAATTGAGACAGGATTTAATGAGATACATTTATCATTGGTCTTAAGTTCAATATTACGTACGTAGATCGGTTACAGAAAACAAAAAAGAAAATATTACACTTATAAGTTAAATTTATAGCATGAGGGAAGAAGAACTGTTTTGTGAATTGTGCGACTATACTTTTTAATGACGCAAAATAAATACCAATTTAAAAAGTTTTCTTGGTTATTTTACAGAGAGGAATCTGAAGGAAATGTGTTTTTTTTTACATAACTTTCTTGCTTCCATTGTTTTTTGACTGTTTCAATCAGGTCAGTCATTTGAAAGATAACTTTTGTGTCTCGCTCTCAACATCAAAATTGCCTTATTATTCTTAACATTAAAACCATTTTATTATCACTTCCTGTTAACCAATATGTATTTTATACCATATTGAGGAAAATCCTGTTCAAGAAAATCGACCCCCCAAACGAAATGCTGAAAATACCGCCCCTGTCTGAGGCTTAGCTCAAGCAGACTTGACATTTAAAAAAGGCTTTTTTTGCGTAAAATAAAGTATTTCAGAACAAAAAACTTATCTAGATGAAATTAAACAGCAAAAATTCATCTAAATACAAAATTTAAAGATTACTAATTCCCATCTCAGATATGGGCTATTAATTCTTCATCTGTATTACCGCATCCGAATCACCATTTCTTTTTTGTGGATACGTCTTGTATTACCAGGAGGGTGTACAGAAATTTTGGGACCCATCACAAATAAAACAAATAAAACTTTTACGGACCCTCTCCATATTATTTACCCCTACTATTTGGGCCCCCATCAGGCTCGAGCCCGGGTCAACAAGTGTCCCTTGTCCCCCCCCCCCGTGTACTCCGCTAATGCGTATTACCAATTCTAGAAAATCCAAAGTCATAATATGACGGGTGTAACGTTCTTTACCATTTCCATTCTCTTCCATTTGTAGAAACAAGAAACCCAACGTGTAGGTACTTATCGCAATTCATGATTGTAAAAAGCGTAATTTGAATTCAAGAAGTCGAAATTCAAATGCGAATCCTGGATGCTCTTTTTGTGTGTGTGTGTGTGTGTGTGTATAGGGGGGGGGGGTCATTTCTAAGCCTTTCTGGAAAAAGAAAATAACCATTAAAATTTGTGAGCCTAAGTATAATTCGGTTTCAACTAGATCTAAACGCAATGTATCAACTTGACCGAAATAACACCATTACGTTAACTCAGAAACGTGGGAAAAAAACATCAGCGAATATCAGAAACTTCTGTTAAGAAAAATCATGTCTTCTATTCAAGGAACACAAATCTTGGTTTAATATGATATAACTACTTAAACACTCTACGCGGCAGTTGAAAACAAACTATAAAAATTTACTTTTGTGCGCAAGAAAGCATTTTTTTTTACGGAAAACTTGCAAACAAAAAAAACAGCTGTGGAATAATCATTACTCGGCGGCAGGGCTGTGGAGTCGGAGTCGGGCTCATTTTAGGGTAAAGGAGTCGGAGTCGTTCGAAAACATGTCGACTCCGACTCCGGGTTTCATTTTTTTCCTTTAATTTTCCCTGACTCTAATTGCATTTTTTGAAAAATTAACTACCAATTAATTTGATTACATGTATAAATACCTACTAATAAGAAAATAACTCATTGTGGCAACCAGCTGGCTTGATTGTTTATCTAACTTTCTGTAACAGCTACCTACGCCGTCTCCTAGTTTGCTTATTTTCTAACTTAATTTAACTGATAGCAACTGTCAGCAATCAATTTTGTTGCCTAACATTTTCTAAATAATCACTTTGAAATAAAAATAATATAATTTTTACCTCGATCTCTGTTATAAAATAGTAAAAGGAATGCATGTATCGCTCGAGCAAGTCGAGAAACTTCTCAGGGTGCTTGGTAAATTCAAAAGAGTGTTGGTACGAAAGCACAAATACAAAAGATCCGATAAAATATAGGGGTTAATATTGTACCTTGGAACACTTTTCATATTTTAATTTTTAACGTCAATTATTTGAATCAAATTTAAAATCTAAAAGTCACATTAAAATAGCCCAACATACTTCTATAGAATATATATTTTTTAATTCAGACAATTTGAAAATAAAATGTTGCCAGCCATTTAAAGTATAAGTTCCAAGCTACCCCAAGGTTCAACATCCTATTGTACCTTGGGACACATCCTGTTGTTCTATGGGAAAGTCTTCATGATTCAGGAAACAGCCTTATTATACTTGAACCAATTTTGCACCAGAAAAGAAAAAGTTGTTTAAAAGACTACATATAAGATTAGAACATTGTTCCATGTTCCTAAACATATCTTAAATATTAAGAACCATGCATATGTTGTACCTTGGAACGTGTCCTAAGGTACAAAATGTTCGGCTTTCCCAAGGTACAATCACCACGTGGTTTAATGAAAACCAAAATGATGGTCAATCTAGAAGCACTATAAATAATTTGCTTATGAGAAAATAATGAAAGTACTTCTCTTTTATAACAGAATAAAATTTAGTTGACTAAATTTACAAATACATACAAAGACGAAAAATGAAATGAAAAGGAAGAAAATATTTACTTTTGAGTCATGAAATTCTCTTTCTCTCACAAAATCGCCAATTTTACTCATTTGATGCTGATTTTTACTATGGCACCATTTAGGGTGAAAGGTTACTATTAGAGATTATAAGAACATGGCTGCTAAAAATAGATTCTTAGAAATTAGCAGTGCCCCAAGGTACAACACTCCCCCCTAAATATATTTTTTTATTCTAAAAATTTTATCTAAGAAAGCTTGGTTAACACTGAAAAGTACAAAATAAAATTAGTATATGATTTATCTCTTACAACACTCAGTAATTATAATTAATCCTAAAATCTTCATATTAAGGTTAATTCTGAAGCCGTCAATTAAAAAATTAAAATTAAAAATTGAGCCAAGAAATGTAGGTATAGTTACAGCTATTCGTACAAAGCTGTATACCGCCGCATTTTGTGTAAAATTTAATCGAGACGTACATGTACACGACCTCTCTCCGCAATATAGTGCAATATTTTTGTTGAAATTTTTAAGATGAAATTTAAGATTTATTATTGGGGAATTTTTTCAGAATTAAAGAATCTCAATTTTTATAAACTCTGAAATTAAGTTGAGGTGTCACCCACCAGATGAGTGCCACCCGGGAGGGAAGGGGAGGGGTGCCACCTCTCAAGAAAAGTTTTTGACTTAGCAAAAAAAATTTTTTTTCTTTCAAAACTCTTTCACTCTTCTCAGTGCTTTCAGAAATTGAAAGCACATGATTTGATCAGCATCTGTTAAACATTAAAGGGGAGCAAATTAATCTTTTTCATTTTTTTAAAAAATGGGACTTTTTAGTAATCTTACTTTAGAAATCGCACCTATCGGATAATTTGATTTTCATATTGAATTTCTAACGTTGTATGCATCTTAGGTTTACAATAAAATACAACGCGAAAATTTCATTAAAAAGGAATTAATATTTGAATCTCTATTTAGGAGTTTTCCCCCCTTCCCATAAGGGGGGATTTGAAAAAATAAATTTAAAAAAATAAAAAAGCCGCAGTCGGAGTCGGATGTTTCAAAATCTTGGAGTCGGAGTCAACCATTTTCCTTCCGACTCCGCAGCCCTGCTCGGCCGCAGGAAAAATTCAGCATCGTAAAAAGAATGTTGCGTAGGAGCATTGCCTCAAAAAGAACTTTTCCCGACTCTTTTGAAACAATTTCGTTTTTAAACTTATGACCAAAAAGGAAAACGCATTGGAGAAAAAAAAAGTGTGATTGCTCACCTAAATCCCAGGGCGGCTGTTTTATTTTTGTAAATGCTTTTTTCTTTCATTAAACTAGCAAGATTCTGAACACTGTTACAAAGACAACACTCACTGACTGAACTACTGAATTGGATTGAAATGTACCGGACAGAACAGTTCTCGCGGCGATTTTCCAAGGTCAACCCAACCCAACCCCCCTGTCTTAGTGCCATAAAAATGCCTTTCCTTTTGTTACTTCTTATCTAACACCCCACTTTCTCAGGGACAAAATACGACCTTGAAGAAAAAAGCGGGAATTCTCCGATCTCAGAAAAAGTGCTGAGTTACGGTACAGTGCGAAATATGCTA
This sequence comes from Uloborus diversus, assembly GCF_026930045.1. NCBI lineage: Eukaryota > Metazoa > Arthropoda > Arachnida > Araneae > Uloboridae > Uloborus > Uloborus diversus. Next base: position 139,186,202 of record NC_072739.1, read on the forward strand.
GATGAAGTTTTCCGGAGGAAAGAAAGAAATATATATTTTGAAACTTTAAACCTTATACACATACAAAAAAAAAAAAAAATTGTCCAAAATGTCTCTTCTGGAAAAATTCAAACAAAACCACCAGAAGCCTGGGGCCCCTTTAGATGCAGGGGAATTATTGGGAGCAATCAGCCAGCACCTAAAATCCATGACTAACTCAATTTCCAATAGTTTTGAGCATTTCCCACTCAAAATTATGATTTTCCAAGGCATATCCACAAAAAAAAAAAGTTTTTTTCTTTCAGAAAAATCCAAACGAAGACAACTGAAGCCTGGGGGCCCTTTAGACGCAGGGGGCCCTATTAAGAGCAACCAGCCCGCGCCTAAAATCCATGACAAACTGTCAATTTACAGGACTTTTGAGCATTTTCCACTCAAAATTTTGACTTTCCATGGCAAATTCTCAAAAGAAAGATTTTGTCCCCGAAAAATTCAAACGAAGGCAGCTGAAGTCTGGGGCCCCTTTAGACGCAGGGGGCCCTATATTGGGAGCAATCAGCCCACGCCTAAAATCCATGACAAACTGTCAATTCCATGGGTTTTGAGCATTTTTCACTCAAAATTATGACTTTCCATGGCAAATTCTCAAAAGAGAGTTTTTTCTCCCAAAAAAATTCAAACGAAGGCAACTGAATCCTGGGGCCCCTTCAGACGCAGGGGGGCCCTATTGATAGCAATCAACCCTCGCCTGAAATCCATGACTAACTCAATTTCCATTCATGAGTTTTGAGCATTTTCCACTCAAAATTATGACTTTCCATGGCAAATTCTCAAAAGAAAGTTTTTCCCCGGAAAAATTCAAACGAAGACAGCTGAAGCCTGGGGCCCCTTTAGACGCAGGTGGCCCTATAGGGAGCAATCAACCCGCGCCTAAAATCCATGACTAACTGTCAATTTCCAGGAGTTTTGAGCATTTTCCACTCAAAATTTTGACTTTCCATCTTTTAGGAAGTGACGCGGCTCCGAGGCCCCTTGTTTGCTGGAGGCCCCAGCTAGCGCCTCATGCGCCTATTCGGTGATCCGCCACTGATCAAAGTTGTTATGCGTTTATAACCCAGTCGGTAAAGCGTTCGGCCAACAACCCTACTGCCTCGGGTTCGAACCCGACTGCGGGTGGGACGCTTTTAAGCGTCCTTTTTTTTATTTAAAAACACCAAAAAAATTAAAGTAATTTTTAAATCAAAGGTTTCATTTTTAATTGATTTTTTTTCGATTTTTTTATTTAACAGAAAACATTGATGAACAAGGGTGTCTAATTTTACATCATAGCGCGATGTACTTAAAATAGTTTTTTAACACTTTGTTGTCTCATTAACGCGGATGAAACCGCGGGGCACAGCTAAAAATAAATAAAAGAAAGTATAAATTGTTTCTCAATATTATTATTGGTCCAGGCAATGCTGGGTATGTTTCCTAGTATACTATGCATGGGTTTCAGGTTTAGAAAGAACTGTTTACACCTTTTTTAAACAGGAAAGTAAAACTTCGACATGAAACAACAACCACAATGATTGAGTTTATGACATGAGGTTATGACATAAAATGTATTTCCTCTGTCCCAGATTAGTTGCCACAGTTGAGTAGGTTTGTATTTTTGAGATTTCTCAGGGCTTTATGCAACCAATGACATCCCCCCCCCCACCCCAAGCATTCCCTTTCGAAACCAGTACCAAATGAGTTTCAAAAAACCAAGAAACGAAGATGCCACGGAAATATAAGTTCGTTGCTTGAGGTACCTGGGGCCCTGCCCCTTATCCTCTGGTGTGCTATGTTGATAGCTCCCCGGTTGGGGGCCTGGCTTTATTTTGACGCAGAAGATGGTTGCGTGGATGTACGAGGGATGTTGCTTCCTCTAACGAGAGGACCATAATGGTTAGCCGAAGGCTTTTCAAAGCAATTTTTAACTAAAGTTCTTTTTAAAATAAGTTTAAGATTGTTTTTCCCCCTTCATACATATTTTTTAAGTTTTATACTTTTTCCCCCCGTGGGGGTTTTCTAGGCTATTTGAATGAATAAAAATAATAAAATAAAATTAAGACAATGATAAAATGTTGATTAGAAATAAAAAAAAATAGCGAAATGAAAATAGATAGGAGCATGCTCCCAGCCAGAGTGTAGCACAATAACTAGAGTCGAAACGAGGTAAGTGAACCCTAGAAGGGATTCACTCACCCCGTTTCGAATTTGAAACTAATAAGCTAGCAGAGCGCGAGGCCTGCGTGAATTTGCCAGATCCAATGAATCGTAATTTGGAAGGTTGTTAAGTAGTGGATTTCCAACACGAACGAAAATGAAGAAACGAAAGGATGGTGAACAATGAACGCTACACTGGAGTTTAGGTTAATCCACTAGAGTTAGGTTTACCATTTCAACTACCCAAATATCACCAAACAGGCAAAGGCTTCGTTCAAATGTAGAAGCAATTTTCACTGTTCAAACCTTGACGGGCGATTTTCTAGTTTAGTAATAAGAGGTCAGCCATTCCAATTTGCATGAAAATTTCTACGCATCTCTACATAGTATAAAATGAAATCCCCAAAAAGCGTCTGTGTGTTTAAACTCGCAAAACTCGAGAACTACCCGGCCGATTGTGCTGAAATTTTCACAGTTCGTTCCTTTAAGTCCTGAAAAGGTTTGCAGACCAGTTCGAATAAAATTCGATGAATAGTTCTTTTTTTTATTCCAATTTACGTCCAATTTTCACATAAATTCTCAAATATGGGGGTGAAAAATTACTTGCACATATTAATATCACTTATCGTTAGAAAGGGTAAAATTTTCCGCGTTCTACGCAATTTGTTTCAATGCTCTAACTTTATTACGGCGGGACTTATTTACTTTTTTAGCTCAAATTTTTTTAGGCTTAGCTGAAATTTATGCACTACACTCTTCATTAAATAAATCAATAAAAAAGTGAAGGAATTGTCCCACAGCTTTCTTTTTGACGCCATTGGAAAAAGCGACCTTTTTTACTCCAGATCTAACTCGACTTGTGGTTGAAAAAATAAGCTTTTATCTCGAAAGGAAAAAAAGTTACAAGCCTTTTTAAATCATGTTTAAGAAATCTCGATTCCATTCAAATTGTGAACCATTTTCTTTTGCATTTTAATTCCTTAAACTTATTTTATTTTGTGTTTCCATGGTTACACATTTTAAATCCATCTTTCTGGATTTAATTTCTTAAAAGTATTTTAATATCTGTCGCTATTGTTTGGAAGGGAAGTCATGTCGTTTTTTTTTAATTTATTTTTCACGCCTGATTGTTGAATATACATCACTTGACACAATTTTTATTTTCAAGGTGGACCGGGCAAAGCCGGGCAACACAGCTAGTATAACCTAAAACTGCGAAGCCTAATAAAGCTTGACCACGAGAATCTGTCAACTGGAAGCGAAACCGGACAATTTCGTTTTGTAATAGGTAGAACCGCCGAGAACGTGCAAGCAGAAAAATCTCGCGTTCTCCTTGATCTTACGTACAGTGGCTCCCAAAAGTGTTCGTACACTTTGAAATTTTTTAGTAAAACCAAAATAACTCAAAACTGAATTCGAATATAAAGTCCAATATTTTCTCACATCATTCCTATGTCATTCTAAATATAACCTATTGGTTTTTTTCAAAATATTGACGGATCTTCTTTTTGAAATGGGTCAGAAAACGAAGAGACAGAGAAATAACACACCACAAAAGTCATCGTACACTCAAATATTTTCGAATAAATTCATGATTAAAATTATCATATGCCGTTTTATTAGTATTTTTGCATTGTGTTGACCCTTATAAGTCATTTGGCTTTAACTTTTTGTTTATTTATTCCATAATATATTGCTTATTACTATAAAATGGCTGGTATTCGTAAAAAACTACAAACGTCATTAAAATTTGAATTTTTTCCCCACAGTAGTGGTAAATTGGTTTGAAATGTCTCTAAATCAGTTAGATTATTTGTTTATATGGTAAAGTGCTTGATAAAATGCTTTAAAGAAAGAAATCGGACCGAAAACAAGGTAAGAAAAGGTCAATCGGAAAAGTTGACAAAACGTGATTGTAGATTTAAAATTAAAAAAATTATGAAAAATACACATTTGAGTACTGTAGAAGTTTCTGCAGGGTTAAATGAAACATTTTACATTTAATTTTCACCTAAAATTGTTCGCCGAGTTCTTTGATTAGCTGGATTAAATAGGACCTCTTCCCGCAGAAATTTTCTTGGTCGTGCAAAAAACAGAAAGCTTACGCTTTTCGTCCCAAAATCAATGATAAATAAGCTAAAAACAGTTTAGAATCATGTTTTACTTTCAGATAAAAAGTAATTCAACATTTTTGGTTAAATTGTTGTATAACTGTAAGTAGAAGAAAAAATTAGGAACTTAATCTTAAAAATTTAGTTGGATCAGTTAATCAGGACGGTGAAGGTGTTTTAGTGTGAGGGTGCATATCAGCATCAGGACTTGGTAGTTTGTAATTTTTTGATGGAATAATGATTCATGCTGTCCCTTTAAATATTTTAAAAATCAATTTTGAACTCTTAGCCAAAAATTTGGTTATTGGAAACTACTTTGTGTTTTATCAAGATAACAATAAGAAGCACACGGTTTTCAACGTTTGCGTCTCGTGCCTCGAAAATTGTCCTAAATTTTAGAAAATACCACCTCAATCTCTAGATTGTAACTCAATGTAACGTATTTAGAGATATCTGGAGGCTAGATTACGAAAATAGGGCTTTAAAACGAAAATAGAGTTAGAAATATGTAGTAATACTCGAAGTGTGGTAGAATACTTACTCAGAAATTACGCTAAAAAAAGAAAGAAAAAGAATGAAATCTATTCCCAGACGTTTAAAAGGTGTTATGAATACTGTATGATATTCTACTAATTAATAACTTAATCAAAAGTTAGATTATTCACTAATATATAGACATTTTATAAAGTGTACGAAGACTTTTTGTGAGATAAAATTTCCGGCACTTTTCGGTTTTTGATTTTTAAAAAATTAAGTTTTAATATTTTTTGAAAACTTTTCATGCAGTTTTGTTAAAAATTGATCATAGATCTTATAATTAAATACCTATTCCGAAATATTAATTCTAACCAATGATTTGGGGCCTGTTTCGTTGAAAGTCGTAGGTGTACGAAGACTTTTGGGAGCCACTGTATAACAAAATGAAGTGGCTCTTTTTTGCTCCGAGTTCATCCGCCATCTCTTCGTGGTCAAGCTTTACCATAGTTTTTTCTTTCGCCGGACTCACAGTTGTTTCGATTAATACAAGCTAGCTGGACAAAAGTCAAGTTCAGAATTCATCATTTCATCACACAAAATTAAAGTGTTCCTAATTCAAAATGATTTAATTGTTCAAGACGGATATTATTTATGCTGGTCAGTGCTTTTTTTCCCTAATTTAATTACTCTATCTGATAATTAAACATTATTATTATAATATCTTTTTTTTTGAAGGTAAACGAAGGAGTTTTTTGCTCGTTTAAAACCTTTCAAGTGATGGTAATGATTTACTCTTTTTTACCCGGGCCAAATTTTCTGTATATAATAGCTGCACTTTTCCCATTATTAATAAGGCATATAAAACCTGCACACTCTAGTACAGCATATTTTTTTTCTCTAGAATACTTTCTTTCGAGTAGGGATTTCTTTGAAGAATTATTGAAGCACTCAAAGTTTTGCGTAAAAAACATATGTTGTACTCGAGTGTGCTGATTATAATACGTCTTATTATTAATGGGAAAGCTGTAGCTACTATATACAGAAAATTTAGCCCGGGTACAAGTGGTTACAAGTCATTGCCATCCCTTGAAAATTTTGAAACAAGCAAAAAAATCCGTCGTTCACCTTCAAAAAAAAAATAACATTGTTTAACTATTAGATAGATTAATTTAATTAGGGAAAAAAAGCACTTACTAGTATAAAAAATATCCATCTTGAACAGTAAAATCATATGAAAATAGGAACATTTTAATTTTGTGTGATGAAATGATGTCTGGAATTCAATTGATTTATTCAATTACAAACGAATACGTACCTTTGAACCTTATTACTCACGTGACGGGAGGGAGTTAGACATAAACAAATAACAAAGTATCATGTTTTGGTTTATTGTTTGCATTATCCCAATACCAAAGTTTAGAATTTTTAACATGACTTTTGTCCACCTAGCTTGTACTAATCGAAGCACTGTGGGACTGTGATGGTCAGTTCGTTTTCAAACTAAATCCGCTTAATTCCTCCTAGGCCTGGTGAGTTTGTTGATGGCTGTATCTGATGCCGATATTTCTTACGCTGCATCAGCATGCAAATGAAACTTGGATTAAAATTTTCAAACAGACATCAGATAAAAGGGAGCCAAGAAAATACTTAGGAAAACCACAATGTCTTAATACCAGCAAGAAAAGAAATAGTTCAAAGGCAAATGGTTTTAATTCACACATTGAAGTGAACATCAAGTTTAAAATACGACTGACTCTTAAGATTTGTGAGTTTTGTCTTGGGAGGTATTCGTGAACATTTTTCAACACTTTCGAAATTTTGCCAAGCGCCATACCTGCCAAAGTTCCAAGCAAAAAAATCAGTAGATTTTTTACTATCCTTTTAAGTACAATCATTTGAAAGTTCTTTAATTCATATTCACATATTATCATTAATTGAAGCATGAAACGAAGAATAAAAAGTTAAACTAATGCTTAATATACAGTCAAAACTTTTTTCTAATCTAACTAAGTAGACATTGATAATATTTTCAGTAAGTTACCGCACTACAGCCAGGACTAAGGCAGAAACACATGAAATATACCTACACCGCCAGCTCACTCATTCCAGCAGAGGAATGCAGTTTACTGCTTATTAGCACTCACCAGCTCGGCGTAGGAATTGACTGAGCTGCAGGTGGAAAACCTCAGGTTTTCCACCTCCAGCTCAGTCACTTCCTATGCCGGGCTAATTAATGCTAGCTAATGAGCACGAAACTGCAGTCCTCGGCTGGAATGACTGAGCTGGCGGTTTTGTTTCGTGTATTGATACTGTCTGACCATCGATTAATATGGAAGGGCTAATATCCGGTTTATAGGCGGAAATGGACGTATCTATTAGTTTATAGGGATGTTAGTTGTTTTTTTTCAGATGTGCACTTTTGCCTGTCTATTATTTAGCCTTACTTTCGTAAAAATGAAAATTTGCTCACAGCAACATTTTTTTAAATCTGAAGTATATTCGATCTATATTCTCACGGCAAAAATTAATGGATTTATTTAGTCACAACAAAGTTTTGAGTTTACCATTTTGCTTTTACTTCCCTGAACCGAAATGAAAATACAGAGTGTCCGAAAAGTCCTTGACACATTTAAAAAATTCATAGAAAACCAACAAATTATCCTATGAATTTGCGGTTTGCACCATAATACTTCACAACTTCAAGGGTTTTTATAACGTCGAAAAAAAAAATGAAAAGGAGGGGGGGGGGGGGGAGAAGAGGAAAAAGGCATTTCGCAGCCAGGGTGTACTTTAAATCGTTTTTGTTGACATGAGAAAACGCAAAAAGGAATGAAAATGACTAAATGAAGAATTACAAGCTTAGCATATACTGACAACCTGGCTGCGAAATGCATTTTTTCTTCTTCTCTTTTTCCCTTTTTATTTATTTATTTATTTATTTATTCTTTTTTTCGATGCCATAAAGACTCTTGAACCTGTGAAGTATTATGGTGCAAATCGCAAATTCATACGACAATTTAATGGTTTTCTATGAATTTTTTAAAAGTAACAAGGGACTTTTCGAACACTTTGTATTTTATTTTCTTTTTGTTGTTTCCATGGTAACTATTTTTGTTTCCGCTTATTTTATTTTTGAGAATGCAGTAGAACGCGCGCATCAAAATCCCATCGTTATTTTTCTTTCTCCTCTGCTAGATTCATTCAGTTGGAATCTTCTTTAGTTGGCAGATTGCCAAATTGCATACAATCCGTGGTCAAACAGTAATATTGCTAGATTTCGACGTACTAAAGTTCAAATTTTAGCAGGAAGTTTTTTAACCGTGGGGTACATACGTCAGGGCAAAACTTAACAAATACAATAGGATTTTTTTCGCGGAATTCCCTAAATAAAGGGATTACCCTAAAAATTAATTATCTAGAAGATATTTAATAAACGTTGGGAAGTCGAGAGAAGTGCTCAACATCTAGAAAGCTACTGGAAAAACCAATAGAGTTGGTAGGTATACAAGCTCCCAACACCGTATAAAACATTTTTGTAAAAGACATATTTTTTTTTCCAAAAGGGGAGATACTGGATATCAGATGTTCTGTGTGGGTTCAACGAGTTATTATTATTTTGTGTCAAATAACAAGTTTATCATTAAACCGTTTACTACCTGACTAAAGTAGGCGACGCGAACTTTTCTATTGTGCTTTCAAAACTATGAATGATAGGATCCTCCCGTGGCGTGAGTGATGGTGGGAGCATGTGTGGGATGTGACTCACCGTGGTCTCGTCCTCGTGCAGCACCTGGTCGTACTCGCTCATCGCCACGCAGAAAATGATGGCCGTCACGTCCTCGAAGCAGTGGATCCACTTCTTACGCTCAGAGCGTTGACCACCCACGTCGAACAACCTGTAGAAGTGAAAATTTGTAGAGAATAGAAGTAGGAGAGATAATTGTACTCAGTGAGGACAAATTTAAGAAAACAAAACATAAATTAAGAGCTAAGTGCAATTTACTAAAGATGTTTTAGCTTTTAGATGTTTAAAGCCTGTTGACTGGTAATACGTTTTCAAATGAAATTCATAATTAATGTAGCAAATCTCCACTATAACAGTAGAGTTGGATTAACTCCTTGATACTGTTTAATTTAATAACGTCCGAAACAGGCAATCGCTTTAAACATGGGTTCTCAACCTCTTTAAGTACTGCGTCCCCCTCTGAACACTGACATGAGGTCAGGCACCCCCCCCCCCTTCCAACCACCATATGTGTTTAATGCATGTTAAAATCACACCACCATGGTTAATACAGACAGTACAATAGGAATCTAGAGCTGATTAGGATAGCTAAAACTAGTTAATAAGTAAAAATACAGATGATTTCACACGCACAAAGTATAACATTACTACTAAAAACTTTGTTTTGAACTTATTATTCCTAGAATAAGTGAAATATAAGAAGCAAAGAAGCAAATACAATGTTTTTGAGGTAGTTTTGGACCTGAGAGATGTTAACATTCACATTTGTTACTTTCACATCAGTAATGAGAGTGTTAGAAACTGTGTAGTTTGCCCACTTCCTCCCACTAGACGGCGCTGTCGTCAAATAGCAAACCAGGAACTTTAATTCCTTGTTAGAACTCAACTCACTTCTCTCTTACTGCTGATAGAACACACAAACATGTAGTGCTGTAATATCTATATATTAAGTAAATGTTTCTTAGTTTAGAAGGAGTTGTGTTTTAGTGTGTCCGTGAATATTCATCTATGGATATCAGTCTCATTTAGCAGAAGATCCCTCTAACATATCAATTTGGATTATAGATATACAAAGACAGATGAAGAACATATATGATAAGGTAAGCTGTATGCTTCCTTAACTGCATTGATTTAGATGCCTCTCTAAGAACGAGTTGATAGACATTTTATGTTTATTTAATTCTAGAGAGGACTCATAGTTATTTAATATAATGATATTAATATGTTACCCACAAAATTGTATAAATTGCATTTATTTTTTGTTTATATCTATACTCTTACGCCTCCCTTAAAATTCTTCTGCGCCCCCCCCCCCCCCCCCCCCGATTGAGAACCGCTGGCTTAGAATAAAAGTATTATTTGGAGAGTCGCAAACTATAAAGAATATGATCGGCAGAGGCCTGACTATTACCACTCTAAGTGCGGGTTTAGAAGGCTTTGTTATACAGTGGAACCTCTTACGGGATACTTGGGCTCACCTGAGATGCGCCCCATAGGGGGAGGAAGCTCTTTCCTAACCAAGACCAGCAAAGCAGAAAATGTTTCCCCCCGTCGGAGCTTAAGAGCCATTATTTTGAAGTTCAGACAAGGTGTGGCAGTGACCATTTTTGATTTTCCTAATTTTTTATATGTCAAAGTAGGTCATGAGAAGTTGAACATTCTGAAATGTTTAGCCTTCCAAAAATTTTCTTTCGCTCGTTAAAAATTCCCAAGGTTTGAGGTTTTGCAGCGCTTTTTTAGAAAAATTCTAAAAGTCGTATTTCAGTGCGCTATAGCTCTTTACAGAAACACCACCCCACGGTTATATTTATATTTATTGGTTGTACTGTATCTAGTGATGATGACTTCATAGTTATTTTGGTTGGGGGTTGTTGCTTTCTTCAGATAAGGGGTCGCAAAGTATGGATTTTATCCGTTTTCGCGCAAGTTTAACCTGCGTTATTTCCCCCCAAAAGCCATCCCCCGAAAAAAATTTAACATATACTGAAAGTTTATACTATGAAGAGAGTAAATAGCACAAAATTTGTTTGAGGTTTAATTTTTTTTAGGAGAAAAATGCCCTGATATTTTTCAAATTTTCAAAAATTGTGCTTTTTTGATCTCAATTAACTCAAAACAGCATCACTAGGAAAAAAAACCTTTTATATATTATGGTACCTGGCTATGTGTAAAACATCATGAAAAAGAAAACAGCATGGGATCTCTTCTTGTTTTCTAGAAAATAATTTTTTTGTAGCTCATTTTATGCGTTTTCTCGTGCGTAAAACGTGTGTCTAGTATGCAGATTAGATCTGCTAAAACTTAAAGTATGTAGTAGGAATGTATATATGTGTGAATAGAGAAAGAGAAAAAGACTAGCAATACTTTATTTTTCTGATTTTTATTGACGGTATTTTAATTGCATTGCGATATATATATATATATATATATATATATATATATATATATATATATATATATATATATATATATATATATATATGATATCGATTTATCGTTTTCTGATTTACCTGCAAATAAAACACCATCAATTTGTAAAAATCAGAAAAATAAAGTACTGCTAGTCTTTTTCTCTTTCTTTATACATACATATATACATTCTTACTACATCCTTTAAGTTTTAGCAGATCTAATCTGCATACTGGACACACGTTTTACGCACGAGAAAACATAAAACGAACTACAAAAAAATTATTTTCTAGAAACAAGAAGAGATCCCATGCTGTTTTCTTTTTAATGATGATTTACACATAGTCAGGTAAAACCAGTTAATTGCGATCAAAAAAGCACAATTTTTGAAAATTTGAAAAATATCAGGGCATTTTTCTCCTAAAAAAAATTAAACCTCAAACAAATTTTGTGCTATTTACTCTCTTTATAGTATAAACTTTCAGTATATGTCACATGCTAACGCAAGTTAAACTTGCGCGAAAACGGATAAAATCCATACTTTGCGACCCCTTATCTGAAGAAAGCAACAATCCCCAACCAAAATAACTATGAAGTCATTATCACTAGATACAGTAAAACCAACAAATATAAACATAACCGTGAGGTGGTGTTTCTGTAAAGAGCTATAGCGCACTGAAATGCGACTTATAGAATTTTTTTAAAAAAGCGCTGCAAAACCTCAAACCTTGGGAATTTTTAACGAGCGAAAGAAAATTTTTGGAAGGCTAAAAATTTCAGAATGTTCACTTCTTATGACCTACTTTGACATATAAAAAAAATTTCAAAAACCTGCAAAAAACAAATTTTGTGCTTTTTACTTCTCTTTTATAAAAGTAAAACTTTTAAGTATAAAATTTGCTTCCGAGGATTCATAAATTTAAAATTAAATTGATACCCTATACTTATATTCTTGAATTGCTGAAAAAAGAATGATTTAAATGGTGTTCTTGTTCTGTGGAGAGAGATCATTAAAATTGTAAGTAAGTTTCAAAAAAAAAAAAAAAATTAAGACAAAAAAGATATGACACTACAAGCATACATATCATTTTTGAATAAGAAAATTTAACAAATGTTCGTTTCAACAATTTCAAGATATTAGAAGACAAAAGGATATATGTGTCAGGATTATCATTAATAACTATTGCATACGACATTTTCTAAAACAGAGAAAGTCTTTTTCTATAAACATACATCGTTAAAGATTAAAGTAACAACAGTCAAAATATTATTTATTTGACAATGACTACAATAACTGTGACTCGTCATTCTCTTACAAATTATTGTAAACTTAACTTAAGATACCAATTATGTACGGATAGTAAGTAAAATCTAGTAACACTAATAACAATATACGACAATGCTCCGAAGAAAAATGCACGTATTAATGCAAATTTGTCATTTCCGTGCGCAACGGCAATTAAGTAACTCAAAGGTGTACTTGGAAATTTTCCCTATTTGTACGAGTAAATTTTAATTAATCGCAAATTATTGTTACTTATAATAAAATATTAGACACGTAAACCTGCATCTGTAATATTCGTGATTTTTTTTTTACTTCGTCATAATTCGAAATTCGAAATACGGATCATATGTTAATGCATATGCATATGTACATATGCAATTGCACATTTTTACTCTTTTTGTCGTTAATGCATATAAATACTTAAAACGGAACATTTTAAAACAAATGCTTATTTCTGTGTTTTCCACTTGATTTTATTTATTCATTTATTTATTTGTTTATTTATATATTTATTTTTACTTAAAATAAATGTAAAAAATGAACCTTTTGTTCTTTACAAAAGAAAAATCAGATGACCAATAGAAAACGTTCAAAGAAATAAATTACTGATCCTACAGTAGGCAAATAAGATAAGAAAAAATCTTCATAAATCACAATAATTGATAAAAGGCAATGCCTCATTAGAGAAAATATTGAAGAACACATTGAGATTTTTTGTACAAAAAGCAATAAATGTGCATATAATTTTCTTTTTGACTAACAGATTTAATATATTTCTACTGCCTTATTGACAAAATCTAGAAATAGAAAAGGCGATCATTTTTTACAATACATTGTTCACTGTTTGTGACGATGATTTTTTTAAAATAGCCAAATTTAGAGGTAAATAACTTTTTGCGCGACCGATTAGCAACTTTGGGACACAGCTGTAGTTATAGTCCAAGTGGTGTAGTTTAAGATCCAGGTTAGAAACCCATGGCAACTAATCAAGTTTTTTAATTACATGGTCTCAAAGTTGATAGTTTAAAACAAAAATACTCAAAGTTTTTGGTCAAATACTCTAAAAGGCCTGTGTCAATAACTTTGAGCAAGAGCTGTAATTGTACTCTACATGGTATAGTTTTAGACTCATGTCAGAAACCCATGGAATCTAATCAGCATTCTTAATTAAACGGTGTCAAAAATGATGATTTCAGTACAGAAGGCCTTTTTTCACGAGTTTACATGCGTGGTTTCACAAAATCTATTAAGCTCAAACTCACAAAAATACTAGAAAGTATCAACAGCTAAATAAAGGTACTTTAAGCTCCCAAAATTTCATGAATCCAGTGAGATGAAATCTTCTGCAACCTTTACCACTACGTGGCAATTCGTCACACCAATCTGATCCGCCATTTTGGAGCAGTATTTTTTGGAGATTCTAGATCCTCAGGATTCGGATCTCGAAGGCAGAAAATTTGCGTAAGTTACTTTCAAATGTACATCTCTAAACCTCTATAAAATTTCATCCAATTCGGAGATAGATCAAGCGGGGACAATTTGAAAAATCAGGTCTGTTGACGTGGAATGACTTTAATATAACATTAGCACATTTCACCTGCATCTTTTGTTATTGTCTAACAAATCTGTGTATTTGTGCGTGCGTTTTTTTTTTTTTTTTTGTCGTTATAATTATGTTTTCATTTTTAAGCCTTGACCACGAAAAGAAGGCGGATGACAAGCAAAAACATCATTTGTATCATTTATGATAGATTGTTTGTTATTATTTTGGAATAGATAGGATTAGCGAGGCCATGCCTCTTACTATTCGGTGCTTTCTGGAAGATTTTACATATTACAAATAATACAAATGATGTTTCACTTCAAGGTCATCCGCCTTCTTTTCGTGGTCAAGCTTTAGCCTTTTTTTTTTTTTGAAATGTTATTACTAAGTAGTGTACATACAAAATTCTACTGCAATTATGAACTCAATCACTTACCCAATTGCAATCCTGTTCCTAACATGATCATTATAATATCAAAAACAACAAATGATTCAAGTGAATTGTCAAATTGTTAGTTAGTTCATTGTTAGTTGGTTAGAGTTATTCCACGTCAATTGATCTGTGATTTTTATAATTGTCCCCGTTCGATAATCCCCGAATGGGACAAAAAATTTTATAGAGGTGTAGGCCTTTGAAACTAACGTACGCAAATTTTCAGCTTCCGAGATCCGAATCCTGAGGATCTAGGATCACCAAAAAGTACTGCTCCAAAATGGCGGGTCGGATTTGAGAGACGAATTGCAATGTTGTGTTGCAGAAAATTTTATCACACTGGAAGCATAAAATTCTGGGAGCTTCTAGTATTTTTGTGAGTTTGAGCTTATTAAAATTTTGTAAAAAACTTATGTAAACTCGTGAAAAAGCGTACTTTTGTACTGAAATCATAATTTTTGAGATCGTTAAATTAAGAATGCTTATTAGATCCCATGAGTTTCTGACATGAGTCTAAAACTACACCACGTAGAGTATAATTACAGCTCTTGCTCAAAGTTGACTCAGTCCTTATAGAGTAATTGACCAAAAACTTTTATTCTTTTTGTTTCAAATTATCAACTTTGAGACCGCGTAATTAAAAAATTGATTAGTTGCCATGGGTTTCTAAATTGGATTTTAAAATACATCACTTCGAACTATAACTACAGCTGTGTCCCAAAGTTGTTGACCCGTCACGCACAAAGCTATTAACATCTAAACTTGGATGTTTTAAAAAAATCGTCGACTTTGAGACCGCTTAACTACTACAAGAGAAACCAATGCTATTTTATGTTTTTCTTGTTACTATACTGCGGAGAGTAGTTAATCATATACTTATTTCCGAGGGTTACTCACGGCTTTAGCAGATATCCGGGCCCAAACAAGGCAAAAAATTTTAAAAAGTAGCATTTTCAATTGATCTTTGCACTCAAAATCATCAGTAAGTCATCCAAATATTCATGCTAGCATGTACCTAGTATCAAGCAGTATCCACATTTAAAAGAATTGGCTTGGTTCACTCATTACTTTTGAAGCAAAGCAATCATATATTTAGCTCTTTTTTCTCACGACCTTAAACTTTGACCTCTACTCGAGGGTCAACAAGTCAAGTTTGAGAGGATATAAGCTTCCCTTTTTCTTATCACAGTACTAGCAAAATATCCGGAAAGCTTCAGGAAAATTGAAGGTGTCAACTGTCAGGCCCCATTCACTTTGTCCAGCTTTTAAAAAATGACTGTTAATAAAACTGCGACGTTCAGAAACTTTGGGTGACTTGCAGCTCTTTATCAATGCTATCGCCTCAATAGCCGCTAGAGAATCCGACAGGACGACGCATCCCGTGTCTCGGTATGTGTGAGTTATTACTCAATAAAAAATAAATAGATCTCAAAACTACACAATTTGATACGTAACAGGAAAAAACTAATGTTTTAAAGTACAAATACACAGATTATTGCAGACAGTGCTTCAAGTTCACTATTTTGTATTGAAAATTGGTGTCTTGAAACCTTGAAACACGTGCCTGCAGTAATTTGTATATTCGTGGTACAAAACGTTGGTTTTTTTAGCCTACTTTCCCAGTAAAAGTCAGAAAAAGAAGAAAAAAGCATGAAAAAAGACTTAATGCATCTTAAAAATGTCGCAAAAAAAAACAAAAAAAATCAAAAATAAATAAAATAATTAAATAAATATCGAAAAATTAAAAATTGGAAAGTAGGGTATTGAAATGGGGAAAAATGTCTGTCGGTCTGCCCCCCCCCCCCCAATAACTTTTGAATGAATAGTCCGATTCGAACACACTTTTTTTTGTTCGAAAGATCTCGGCGAGGACACCTCATTCACTTTTTGATTTGAACTATTTTTTGTTCAATTTCGAACAGTTCAAAAAAACTTAACATTAGCGCCTACGGGGAAACTGAAAGACAATAGATTCCGTACTTGAAGGCGGATTTATTTCAAACGAATTTTGTTGGAAATAGCTATTGACGCCAAACTCCAGACACCGACTCCGAGAATTTAGAAGCACCTGACTCCGACTCCGACTCCTGTGCCCAACAATTAATCGGACTCCGACTCCCCGACTTCGACTCTGACTTCGTAGCTTTGGCAAAAATTTATACTCGAGGACTAATGACTGACTCTGATTCTTGGATATTCGTCTCCGACTCCTTTATCCCAAAATAAGATTGACTCCGACTCCGCAGCTATGGTTTTCACTGTGAAATAATTATTGCTGATATGATTTGTTTTTATTTTCATGATAAAGTTTTAATTTAGGCATTCAGTTTTCGGCGAATAAACTCGAAGACATTTATGTTTCTACGTAACGATATGCGCAGACGATTTTTTTTTTGACAATGAAAAGTATTTCATTAAGTTGACATTTTATTGTTTTTATTTATTTTGGTAAGTGCATTAATTCATTAAAAAAAATATTTTTGGCAACAGGGGAAAAAGAAACGATTTTTTTTTGATACGATGTATTTATTTTAATAAGCTTATTAATTTTTATTATTATTTTTTCGTTTTGAAAGCTGTTAAAGAATTTTTTTTTGAGGGAAAAAAGTGTATTAGCTGCTTTGTTTAAAAGGTGCTGCTGCTTTTTTTTTTTTTTTTGAGCAATCACGATTGCTTATTGTTCTCACTTGACAGTCCTTGATGTTCCGGTTCCTTTTTCAGCTTGGACCAGGCCATCAGCACCACCGTCCACCGGCGGCGGCGCGGCTGTCCCCCGGTCCTGAGCTTTTCCTGGTTGGAGGCGTCCATGTCCTACACACACGCACGCTCACACAGATACAAACACACGACTTCACACATTCCTACACACACTCCTACACACACACATACACACACATGCATGCACACAGACACAAACACATGCCTACATACACACACACACGAACGCCTGCACACACACACGAACGCCTACGCCTACACACACACACGAACGCCTACACACACACACACACACACACGAACGCCTACACACACACACGAATGCCTACACACACACATGAACGCCTACACACACACACACACGAACGCCTACACACACACACGAACACCTACACGCACACGCACGTACACAACACTCACTCACACACATGCATACATACACTTACCCACCCACGCACCCACACACATGCGCCTACACAAACACACACGCTCGTGATTGCGAAAAACATAATTTGAATTCAAGATGCCAAAAATTCAAATTAATTTTTATTTTTATTTTTATTTATTTTTTTTTTTACGCATCTAATTTTTTTTAGCTGTGTGAGGAATACTTTATTCCTAGAAATTAGCAAAAATAAGTTGTAAACAATTTGCGATTTTAGCTATTTTTGAAAATATTGATCAGGTACTAGAAAGTAATATGGTATACAGGAAAGTAGGCTCGTATAGTTCTTGACGGAACTTCTTGTCCTGTTACTTCTCGGCACAAAGGTATTTATTTATTTCTTATTATTTCTTAGTTTGAAATGTGTCTTTAAGAAAGAACTGAACATAAAAAAGGTAGGATAAAACAAAATTGAGTTGTTCTTGGCAGCGCTAAATGTTACTTAAAAAGACATTCAATGCGACAGACTCCTAAGAAAGCCCCGGGGGAGGGGGGGAGACTTACTTAAAATTGAGGTTCTTGAATGAGAAGTGGACTTCTACAATGCCGGTGGTTTTGACCCTCGTCCGCAGAATATCTTGTTCCGTGGGCATGTAGTCCTTTTTGCACAGGCGGTCAAGATCGTCCAAGAAGCTGTCAAGAGTAAAATTATTGAGCATCAGACAAAGTAGGGGTGAACAGTTAAACTTTACTAATAATAAAGCTGAAAGTCTGTCCGGAGGATGTCTGGATGTCTGTGACGCGCATAGCGTCTAGACCGTTCGGCCGATTTTCAGGAAATTTGGCACAAAAATTAGTTTGTAGTATGGAAGTATGCACCTCGTAGCGATTTTTCGAAAATTCGATGTGGTTCTTTTTTTATTCAAATTTTAAGAACAAAACTATCATAAGATGGACGAGTAAATTACGAAATTATCATAACTTGGAACCGTAACATGAGTACAAGCCAATTGGCGAGAAAATTCACGATATATTATTTGTAAATATACAGGCGAACCAAAAGACCTTTTAATTTTTCTATTACGGGCAAAGCCGTGCGGGTACCACTAGTGGAGTAATAAAAAGCTGGGTCAGCGTAAACCAATAAAGAAAATGCCTTATTTACAAATCGTAAAGCTAAGTATAGTACACGACCGAATGAAGGACGTGCCTAGAATGAATTTTAATTTTCTTATTAAAACACACATAAACACACACATACATTTTTCTGTAGTTGGAGCGGGAGAGAGGGGGGGGGGGAGTCTAACCAGTCAGTCAGCAAGGCCTGATGACGGCTACGATAGTCCTAATCTCAGCATTACGACGTTGCAGGTTAGGTTTGCCCCAACCAGTGTAGCTTAAAGCAGCAGAGGTAGGTCCTAGTTAGATATTGGATGAAAAGACATCCGACAAAAGCTTTTTTCGGATGTCTTTTCATTCAATAGCTAAATCTGTAATTTTGTGCTCTTATACGCTTTTTTTCTTATTTTTACTTCAAACCATTAATTTATTGCACTTAATTTGGTTACAATCTATGTATTACATGAGTTAAAAAAAATATTCAGCGTTCTTTGCGTGATCTTCTTTATCTTTATCTTTACTAATAATAAAGCTGAAAGTCTCTCTGTCCAGAGGTTGTCTGGATGTCTGGATCTCTGTGACGCGCATAGCGCCTAGACCATTCGGCCGATTTTCATGAAAATTTGCACAAAGTTAGTTTGTAGCATGGGGGTATGCACCTCGTAGCGATTTTTCGAAAATTCGATGTGGTTCTTTTTCTATTCCAATTTTAAGAACAAAATTATCATAAGAAGGACGAGTCAATTACGAAATTATCATAACGTGGAACCGTAATATGGGCACAAGCCATTTGGCGAGAAAATTCACCATACATTATTTGTAAATATGCAGGCGAACGAAAAGACCTTATAATTTTCTATTATGGGCAAAGCCGTTCGGGTACCACTAGTTAAAAATAAAACTTGCTATACATAGTGCGATTCTTTTTTTTTTTTTAAATTATATTTTATACTTTTCATTCTTCGCAAAACAAGTAAAAAACAACTCATCCTAATGCGTGTTTTACTTTAGAGATGCAAATGAAATATAGTCCCTGGCAAACCACTTAACCGCGCGAGTTTTAATATAAACTATCGACTTCAAAAATATTATGTAATAGTAAGGGTTTGTAGAGATTTTTCCAATTCCCCCTCCTTTTCGGGACCCTTCCGTAATTAATCAATGTCCCCTAAGTCAAAACTTATATTTGTAATTTTCAAATGATAAAGTTATTCTTATTGACATTTTGAATAAATATTGAGACTTAATAGTGGTGCAGTATTTGTTTCTTTATTATTAAGCTTATTTTTATTTTGAATGTTTTTCACAATTTTACTATGTAGTAACACATGCACTCTATATCACTCAAGAAAAAACCCTCTGAAATTGATAATACAAGCAATTTTAATTAACTAATACTCATATTGTAACATTAAAAAGTCAAAAATTTGTATTTGTTATCATACAATGATAAAGTTCTAGTTATTAGGCGAGAAAATTCACCATACATAATTTGTAAATATCCAGGCGAACCAAAAGACCTTTTAATTTTTCTATTACGGGCAAAGCCGTGCGGGTACCACTAGTTTACAATAAGGTTGTTTCCTTCGGTCGAAAGTTTTACTTTTTGCTCCTGTAATTAATAGAACAAGCAAAAAATACCAGTAACTTGGAGCAAGAAAACATTTTAACTTTCTTGTATTAAATTTTTAACTGTTTTTTTTTTTTTTTTTCATCTCAGTTTTCTATAACGAAGTGCGGCCTCGTGTGACGTCATAAATGATGCACTCTCGCTAAATGTTTACACCAGTGCTATCCACCACTGTGTGTATTCAATACGTGTTTTAAATCGTACGTTTTCTTTATCAGAACCCAGAAGAATGAATGAATTTGTTCCAGCTCAACCGGTAACGTTTTGAAAAATAGCCGGAATACAAATAATTTCTGCAGCAAAGTAATGTTCTTTAATTTAAAGTGATTTTATGTAATATTTACTGTTAGTTTTACGTAGAGTAAAACTTAGTTTTGATAGGTTCTTTCCATCAAAGTGCTTACATTTTCATTAGTTTAAATTTTTAGTTGTACTTTTAGTTTGTAAAGATCACCAAATATCTTCATTGTCTTTAGCAGCATATTAGAATCGAGTATTAAGAAGATTTTTGCTTTATATTCGATTCCAAATTCGATTTTTCAAGCACCTGATAATTTTAAATCATATCTATAAAGGTTAGTAATAATGTTTTTAACAAGTTTTTGAACGAAAATAAAGCTTTAGAATTGTTCGGAAATACGATAGTGATAGAATATTCGCCAAACGTTAACCCTGTCACTTAGAGTATGTTTTTAATTCAGTTATGGGGCCTTAATTTCAATGCTTTTGTTCCAAATGTTTTTTTTGTATCCATGCTTCTTTTCACTTTATAAACCATACTTTAAAAGTATTGAAAACTGTCCGATAGACATGAAATTTATTGTTAATTCATTAAATAACGGTTTCATTTTGACAGCAAAAGTTATTAAGAGATTTTTGAAGAAATTTATTGCTTAACGGCTTTTTTCTTGAAGGGGGTTTGAAGGGAATCATGCAATAAATTTTGGCTCTGAGTTTCATTTTGGGGCTTGTTTTTTACTATTTCAGCTGTCTGCTGTTCATTCTCGTTACACAATTAGTTTAGAAGCTTAAAATATTCTACATCTATAATTCTCAATGTGCGGACCATATGTCGCACGCGATCCACTGAATCCTCTTAATATAATCAGAAATCATTCAAAAAGAAAAATCGTACGCAAAATTAAATTATGCGCTGAATTTTTGTAAAATGTAGGCAAAAGTTAAATTTACATTAACATTTAATCTTCCAAAAACTACGGGGATTGAAAAACTCAGTTATTTCCATTTAACTCAGACTACCACATGAACGAAGTAAATATACATTCCTAAATAGCACGCCAAAAAGTTCGGGGAAGGTGAAATTTATATATAAATCTTTTTAGTAACCTACAGCAGGAACTAGTTGAAACCATTTGCTTCGCATATGTAGACCTGCTAGAATGGAATTTATCAGATTTCTCAAATTGAAAAAAAAAAAAAAAAACTTTTTTCTCAGTGTCATTTTTAAACTATGATGACGCAAACGCAATGCGGTCGCTTCCGAAATTTTAAAAGTATTTTCTTCTGAAAGAGCATGCTTAAAAACATAGGATTTGACAATTTTTAAAAATATTTGACAAAGTTTAATATTTAAAAAAAATATTTTAATCGTTGCGCAGATTCAATTTCCTTTTTTGCGCTTCTGCGCATGACAACACAAGTGGTGGAATGCCATTCACTGATGCCATTAACGCAGAGCGCAATGTCTAATTCGCTTCTTTACACACAAGTACTGGCAGCAGTATGGTTGATAGCAAGCGTAGAGCGCAATATTTAATTCGCTTCCGAATTATCATAACCTGGAAACGCGGTAGATACCAAGCGTAAGCATTCAACTGGTGTGCACGCCAAAGTTCATCACTTGTGACGTCATGAAGACCACGCCTTGTTTGAAAAATCGGGCATAGAAAAAAATAATTAAAAATTAAACGTTTTAAAAATAAAATATTTTCATAGCACTATTTTTTTTTTTTTTTTTTTGCTGATTCTATCAACTGCAGTGACTAAAAGTAGTACTTTTGACTGTTGGGAACAAAACCTCATTCATAGAAAAATGCGCAACTCTTACAATGTCTTTCTTATGTTACCTAGTTTTTAATCAGCAAAAGTTTAACTTCAAAAATAACCACAAGTGTGGCAATCAGGGCTGTGGAGTCGGTAGGAAAATACCGAGTTCGATCCAAAACTTTTTATTGCTTTCGACTCCGACTCCACCCCTCTTACCTAAAAACCCGTCCAACTCTGACTTAAACTCTTTCTCATGGCATTTTAGGGACTCGGATAAAAAAATGACAGACTCTGACTCTAGCTCATGAAGTTTTAAAGTCTTCGACTCCGACTCTTTTACCCGAAAATCACCGACTCCAATTTATAGAGTTTAAAGGTCTTCGACTCCCGACTCTGACTCCTTTACCCGAAAATCAGTCCGACTCTGACTCCTCCTTATGGCAGATTGGGGGCTCGGAGGGAAAATGACCGACTCCGACTCCAGCATACGGAGTTTTAATGTCTTCGACTCCGACTTCTTTATTCAAAATCAGTCCGACTCTAATCCCGATTCCTCCTCATTCATATAAGGGACTCGGAGGGAAAATGACCGACTCCGACTTCAGCTTGTAGAGTTTTCAAATCTTCGACTCCTTTGCCCCAAAATCAGTCTGAGTCCGACTCCACGACTTTTATTCTGACTCCACATAGACCTGTGGTCATCTAGACATCTACTCCATGCTTCCCCCTACTGTCTCTTATTTGAGCTTTGCATGATATTTTGTAGCTTCCTTCCTTCGTAGGAAATAACAAAAGAAGCAGCTAAAGCACGATCTTTTGTGCCATAAATTCTTCTCTGGTCATAGTTCTATGAATAGCCTTGGTGCTGCTGGCAGGACCGTTTATTTACATTGCAGGCTGTTTCTTTTTGAGTAAGCGGTGGTCTGCGTTCCCAAACTCTCGCATTCGCCATTGGATAAAACCGCTATAAACTGACATGAGGCAACTTAATAATTATTTTAGGGATCGTCCACAAACGATGTGACGCTTTGAGGGAGAAGTAGGTTCGTGAAGAAACACTCCCCATGGGGGTGGGGGAGAAAATGTGTGACATCACACATAACTATGAAAAGAAACGATAAATGAGTAAATAAAATCAGTGGATTATACATTTTATTTTTTTTCATCTTGCGTTAATTTTTTGTTGACATAAATATTTTTTCTTTCGGGGAATTTTGCTTTGTAATATCACTGATTTTATATCATAACGAAAATCATCAATTAAAAATTATAAATTCAACCTGTTTATGAGTTTAGTACATCAAATCTTTTTTTTTTTAATGTTCACCCTTTGAAATCAAATTGTTTGAAATAGTTATAAATCCTGAGAGTTTGGAACACAACATATATTTTCTGCAAGTGAATAATATATAAGTGAGTGAGTACATATACAAGAAGTTTGCATTAGAAATTTAAATAGTAGAATTTGATTTTGTATTGGACTTTCATATAATTCGATTCCCACCTCGCCCTTCCATTCGCATGTATTGTAAATCTTTCATTTGTATTGTCCTGAGAATAAAACTTGACCTCAACGTGTGTTATCAAATCGAATCAAATGTAGTTTGCGTAGGTTCGAGTTCTGTAATGTTTGTTGAAAATTAAATGTTCTGTTTAAGCTATAATTGTGTCACAGCTACTTCAAAATCAGAGGCCTACTATGATACATCGGGTAGATGTTTGTAATTGAAGAAATGTTTAATTTAGTCCCGAATTTTGAAACGTAACACACTATAAGAAAAATTCCGAACCGTCACAGAATATTTCGCGTCTCAGGGTACGGACCTTTCGGCCGGGGACTTCTCTCGTTCTTCAGAAACAGCTCAATCCACTTACGACCATAGGACCGTGGATCCAGGTACAAATCTGACTCCGGTGGCAATCATTGGCTACTCACTGTCCCACTCAGTTAGCCACTGAAAGGATAAAGATCTACTCACAAGTAAGTAAAGAGTGGTCATTTTATATGCGTGGATGCTACACCATAGCAAAACCTTCCCCATTTACCCAGGCTTGGGATCGGCATAAAAACGAATTTGGTCCCCCAAAACCTCTCTCCCCTACGGCTGGATTTGGCTCGGGGTGGTAACTTACTGCAAATTATCGATTTATAGCAGAAGAAAATGAGTAGCTAAAATATATATTGTTACTCGTATTATGAGCATTATGTTGTACCCGCGTTTGTAATGTACTTAGTGCTGAGCAAACGAGAGACAAGTGTTCGAATCGCGAGGCAACCCGAACGAACGACTTGCAGTTCAAGGGGTTGGTAAGCGACAGTGAACAGGGGACAAGCCCACTAGTAAATCTGTAGTATAAAAAAAGAGGTTGCTCACTATTTGGCAGAGTCGTTGAGCTGGTACTCGTTGGATCTTCCGAAGCACTCTTGTACTCCGGAATCTTGCCAGAGCCTCTTCATGGCCAAGGTCAGTTCCTCGGAGAAGGGTTCCGTGTCTTCCATCCTGGACACGACGTCGAACACCATCTTGGCGTCCGCCTGCAACACACAATCACAGTTTTAGACTATTCTCGGTGCATTCGGTTTATACTTTACACATCAGTGAACTTCCCACTGCCGTCTCCTCCAATTTACGTGAAAGCCGTATGATAGTTTAATCATGGGAAAAACAAATAAGTTGTATTCGAAAGAGGATGCTAAATCATGTTGCTGGACGCATAAGTTATTTATCATTGGTAAATTATTTGCCCCCCCCCCCCGCCATATATTAGTCTGGCCCAGAGTCTTGGTCCCCAAGTGTCAGAATTACGCAAAACCGAAAGTGTATCAATTATAACGACATGCAATAAGTTTGTACTTTGTAGTCTTCAGTGAAACGCCGATTCTAGGTCCCCTGAATCTACGTTTTAGCTACATCTGGTTCCAGTTTTTCCTTCTACTAATAATGTTAATTTAGCGCGGATTGTAAGTTCGTAATTTATGGAATTTTCCGCATTTTACGTTTTTCCCGAAAAAGTTTTTTTTTTTATAAAAAAGTCTCCAAAATAACCATTGTTTTTCCTTTTTTACTCTTTTTAAACACAAAAACTAAAATTGAAGTCCTTACAAATAGTTAAAGAAACCAGGAAAAAACTTGGCAAAGTATTTAAAACTGGAAGAAGTTAAATTCTCTTTGAAATCAATGACTAAAAAACAAGCTACTATTATTACGGACTACTTTCAAGCTTAACGTCAGGATTCACAACAATGTGTTAAAATCACATTAAAATGGTGCACATAATAATACCTTTTTTGAAAAATATATCATACCTTTTGAAAGAGGCATCTTAAAAACCTTGTTTTCCTGTTTGATTTTTTCTCTCTCTGTATTTGCCGCATTTTGCGTTTTTTAAAACTGGTACCGTAATAAACGTAAAACTGGGGCTTCACTGTAATCCCATTATGCATTTTCTACAATTTTTGTGAATGTTCAACTGAACTTGAACAAGCTAGACTCCAAAAGAAAAAATTCGCTTCTGTAATTTGTCAAAGGAACCAGAAACAAATTCTTTTCAGTAATTTATCAAAAGAACCAGAAACAAATTCGTTTCAGTAATTTATCAAAGAAACCAGAAACAAATTCGTTTCAGCAATTTGTCAAAAGAACCAGAAAAATCTTGACCGCGAAAAGAAGGCGGATGACCTTGAAGCGAAACCTCATTTTGTATCATTTGTAATGTGTGGAATCAGCCAGAAATCACCTAAAGGGGAGAGTCGTTCTCACTGATCCTATCTATTACAAAATAATAACAATCAACCTATTACAAACGATACAAATGATGTTTTTGCTTCAAGGTCATCCGCCTTCTCTTCGTGGTCAAGCTTTAAATGATGGCTTCGTCAGCATTTTAAACTTTTTAAAATAGTAAAATGCAAATTAAAAGTACGTGTACGTATTCAAGAATACAACTTATGAGTTACACAACACTTGAACTCAGAGCTGTTTATGGATTCTCAAATTAAATGAAGTGTGATTCAAACGAAAGTGACATTTCAACGTGCAAAAGACGTTGTGCACGTGATCGCTGCGCAATAAGCAACAAATGTAGTTGGATCATACACCTCTTAAACGCATAGTTATTACTTGTGAATTTTCAATTTGAATGAAGCGCGGTTTAGACGAGAGTGTCATGTTGACGTGTAAATTAAGTTGTGTAAGCTAATGAAATTGGGTATGCAATGTTGTGAAATGTGCAACACAGCGTTGCTGGATTATAAACCACTTAACCCACAGTTGGTGTGGGTTTCCGATTTGCCTGAAGTATGGCTTAGATGAGAGTGTCATCATCAGCGTGCAAAGAAGTTGTGCACGCAATGTGCAATACAACGTAGTTGGGTTTATGACGCGTCTTTAGCTAACACATTGGGGTTTGACATGTCTAAAACGCAAATCTTTTGCGCATTTTCAATTTGAATGTAGTGTTGCTCTTATGAAAGTGTAATATCAATGTGCAAAAGATGCTGTGCACGCAATGGCTGCGCAATGTGCGACACAACGAACGTGTGACTGTTTGTAAATTTTTAACTTGAATGAAGTGCAGTTTAGATACGAGTGTTGTATTGGACGAAACATATTTTGGACGCAATGGTTGTGCAACGTGCGACACAATGTAGTTGGATATTACGCCTCTTTTTGAACGCATAATTGTTTGAACTTTCAACTTGAATGAAGTACGATATAGATGAAAGTGTTACATCAACGTTCAGAAATGTTGTGTTTGCAGTGGTTGCGAAACGTTCAACAGATTGTAAGTGGATTATACAAACGTATGATTGTTTGCTAATTTCTCAATTTGATTGATGTGTGGTTTAAATGAAAGTGTCATCTAAACATACGAAAGGTGTTGTACCCTCAATGGTTGAGCAATTTGAAACACAACCCAATTCGATTGTGTCTTAAACGCATTACTACTTTTCAGTTTTCGAATTGCATGAAGTGTGATTTAGATGACAGTGTCATATCCACGTGCTAAAGATGTTGTGTTCCACAGTAGTTGCGCAATGTTCAATTGGATCTATGCATGTCTTAAACGAAAATAGTTTGTACATTATCAATTGCTGCCCGTTACTTTTAGTCGACACGAAATCCCCCCACCCTCCCAGCTTTTTTTCAATCTTAAAATTTGATATATATAAAGGGGGGAGGAAATTTTAAGTGTCGGCGAAAAGTAGGGTAAACCTTTCAATTTTAATGAAGTGTAGCGCTTAAACGAAAGTGTAATCAATGTGAAAATAAAGTTGTGCAATCACTGACAGTTGTGCAATCTGCGACACATATTCGTGCAAGAGTTTGTAAACTCCCTGTTTATGTGTATACTTAAACATGCATTCCTTATATATCTTACGAGTATTACGGGTTTTTTTTTTCGTATGTTCATGTTGTGTGAACTATAAACTGGTTCGTGCAGCGTGAGCTTTTATTTCGAATTGCATCGCTATTCCCCGCTGCAAAATAAAACGCACCTCTCTCTCGTTGTTTCCGAATCCGATCCCGAGGTTGGGCATCGACCTGAGGATGGCCACCATAGACTGGATCGTGTTACTGTACACCACCGGCTTGTACTGTTTGAAGTCTTCTTGCGTAAAGCCGCTGTCGTGGATAATCCTGAGGGAGAGATTAGAAAAACGGTGATTAGTTAGTCCCAAATGGAAACACATACAGAAAAAGTTTAGGTACACTGTTAAAAATTCAGAAAACTTTTACGGTAAATATTACTGCAAATGGAGTGTCTGCAATAAGAAAAAAAAATACAGTAAGTTGCACCGAAGAAAATAAGCGATTGCAGCGCCAATTGATACACAATGTGACTTACAGTGCGAAGCAGGTAACACGGTATTTCCCCTCTCTCGACGTATCCCAACTTGTATGGAGGGGGGGGGGGGGGGGCAGCAAAGCTGCCTGCCAATCTGAAGGTCCCGAGATCGAACCTGCAGCTCGCATTTTGCGTTTTTCGACTCTCTTTTATCCTACCGTAAAATTACTCAATTCTTTTTATTGCCAGTGTTACCTATAGTTGGAGCAAACCTAACCTGGAAGCGTCGTAATGCTATGATTAGGATCTGCGTAGCCTCACAATGCTGCTAGGTTAGTTAAGATGTGAAACCAAAATCAGAAAAAAAGCTGGCAACACATTTCAGCTAATATTGTACTGACGAAATTTCTCGTCTTACAGCCAAAATATCTTATAACGAGTTATGATTTAACAAGAACCCGGATTTTGCGAGGAAATCAGAAAGATTTGGTCGGTATAATGTTAAATCTATAGATGAAAACTCGTTTGACTAGAAAGCTCCACCTAACGCTAGCAATAATTTCGTGATTCCTAAAATTTAAATTGCCTTCAAGCACAGATTTCCCTTTCTTTTAAAAATGTGTTTAACAATCCGAAGCCAACCGAAAACTTTTGATGAGTGATAAATCTCGAGAAAAAACGACAAGGGTCCTTTCCTTTCATTTGTGAAGTAGAGAAGTACTTGAAAATTACATATTTGTTGACGCCAATGTTAGAAATTCCGAGAATATTCTATACTTGGATAAAAATTCTTAAAAGCAGATAAAGAAAATTATGCTAAATTATTTTTGCTGAAAAGCATTATCGTAAAGGCAATCTGATGCATTCCACCAGATTTCACTCAGAACTAAGCCTCCCCTGACAAACATACGCACGCGCACACACAATATATTACACACTAGAGCGGAGTGAAAAAAAAATCAAAATCTGATGAACTCTAGTAGTGCCTCTTGTGGAGATATGTTGTCATGTAAAAGGATTTTAACTGAAACCAATATCTAGAAGGTCCATTCGTGCCTTGAAATTATCACTAGACGTTAAATCCCGGTTATCACAAATTTGCCATTTCAACTGCGCTTGCGCGCGGACTTAGCTTTTTGAGCTTTCTGTTTTAAGATTTCGTGTTGATTGTTTATATTTAGGCTGAGAGAGAGTCCCACCTAAAAAATGAATGCGATTAGAATATTTTCACAGCGATTTCGTGATATATTATATGAAACTACGGATATGAGAATAACTGATAATCTTAAGAGAAAAATGACACTTCAATATTTATTAGTTTGGTAATATTTATTTAACATAAATGTAAAACACGTTGCGTACTTCAAAAATGATTAGAATATTAGTACATAAATCCGTCTTTTGCGGTATTTTACGTTAGGCGTAAACAACTTAGTATTATACATTTTTATTTAGGTTGAGGGTTCGGCTTTGTATTAGAAGTGATGCTGCAATTCTAGTACGCTCTTCTGTGGTACACAATTTCGTCCTGAAAAAGAACAGACAAATCAGACACCGAATCCATTAATAATTAAGACGCAAAATTCAATCTTTACCGAGGCCTAAAAACGAAATCAGAGAAAACGTTGTGATTTCTAATTTTTATCTGTTGCTATCTCATGTTTATTACCAAATTTAAAATGTTTGTAATTAATTTTAGCAAGATTTTTGAAATCAGCTAAGTCCGCGCGCAAGCGCAGTTGAAATGGCAAATTTGTGATAACCGGGATTTAATGTCGAGTGAAATTATCATATAATAACTAAGGTGTCAAGACACAGCCTGTATTTATCCTTAATATAGTAATTATTTTCTTAATATTCGTTGCCTGAGCATAACGACGATGAGTTTTATGCAACAACTCAAAACTTAGTAGAGAAATGTGGGGCAATGTGAACTGGTGGAATATTTACTTTGCTTCTAGCGCCACCTACCTAGTAATATGTTAACTGTGTAGTAAGACGTTTAGTCTAATCCAAGCTAGAAGAAATTACCTTTGAAAACCAAAGAATATGATACAAAAGCAAAATTCAAAAATAGATCCTCATATTATAATATTTTGTTGTAAGTCAAAAATTATTTTTGTCAGTATCAAATGATAAACTTCTTGTTATTAACATTTCAAATATTAACTGAGACCTACTAATGCTCTTTGCAGTATTTATTTTCTTAATATTAAGCTTGTTTGTATTTTAAGTGCTTTGTACAGTCAGTTAAATACATGCGGGGCAAAGCGGATGGAAAAAAGGGAAATGTAGTTTATTTCATTTACTTATTCAATCCTTTATCAAATCACTTACGTATTCATTTAGTAATTATTTCATTTACATTCCTTCATTTAATAATTCCTTTATTTATTCATTCGTTCACTTATTTTCTTATTAATTCACTGTTTTAATCTTTAATTTACTTTTTTTCATGTATTAATTTATTTATTTATATATTTATTCGTTTTTTGTTTCATTTACTGTTAATTTATTCCTTTATTTACTCATTTATTTGATCAAAAATACCTTTAATAATCGAATAAAACATATTTCATTAGAAACAAATATTATTTTTCACTTTGCCTAATGAAAAAATAAAATATAATAAATATACCAATGAATAAATATATATATTTTTTTTTTTGGAAGGTACAAATTTATTGCCAAAAACAAAAAATGTTTCAATGAAAAGTTAATTACAAAATATATTATCCTTTTTTTATGTAGCCTAATTTTTAAAACTAATTTCCAATTTATTCAACTTGAAAAAAGAAGTTATCTTTATACTATTTCACTTTACCCCACATTCCTCTGCAAATTTCTTTAGTAGCCTTTTCAGGTTCTTTACTGTAATGTTGGTACGTTTGTAAAGAAACAACATTTACAGCAAAAACGTTTCCTTCATTTGTTTAGTGGTGAGTGTTTGTGTGTATATAAGGTGGAGTTAAAAAACAGCAAAATACGATAAAAATTAAGCAATGGTGAGGAAAAGTTGGATTTTGTGCATTATTTTTTCACCGACAGCAAAAATTGTCTTGGAAATTTTACTCACGCCTTGAGGTTCAGCATTATTACTTAAAAACTGGAATATTTATCAAAAGTCGAAATTTGAAGAATGTGATGGAATAGCAAGTAAGATTAAGACTTTTGTCTATGTTACACACCGTATACAATCATTTTAACGATTTAATTATGGTTTTGGGTGCCATACATGTTCTGAAATGACCGATATCGCGTGGAAGTAAAATAACACTGCAATGCTCCGTACTTTGAGATAACGTATACTGCTGTGCTTAGCACAAAAGTCGTATCTGCAGCTGAGTAACAGGGGTGCCCACAGGGGGGGCGGGTTGGCGCAAGTTACGCCATCTAAATTGTTTGGGGGGGGAGAGATTTTTTTTTAATTGTTTATTTTTTTATTTAAATTGATTTCTTGATTTATTTTTAATTTAAATTTATTTTATTTTATTTCAGTTCATTTTGTTGTATTTTATTTTATTTTATTACAATTTATTCTGTTTGTATTTAATTTCCTTTGTTTATTTAGTTTGTGTGTGTGTGTGTGTGTGTGTGTCATTGGCGTAGCACAGAACTTTTCGAATAAAATATCAATAATAACAATAGTTTAAAATAAATAAATAATATTTTTAAAAAAATTAAAAAAAAATATTTTTTAAAAAATAAAAAAAAATATTTAAAAAAATGAGAGCTGAAAATAAAAAATAAAAGGGGGGGGGAGATTTTTAAGAGGGATTTTCGCCATTGAACTTGGGAGGGATGGACTCCCCTGCTGGGTACAGAATGAGAAATTGAAGGTTAAATGTTTGCTCCTCTCCATATCTTTAGTTCAGACGTAGCTTTATCAGAATTTCTTTAAAAAATATTTCCCATTGACATATTACCGTAAAACATTGTAGGTATTAAGGTGAAGTATGTGACAAAGAACCACATAGTGACCGTAAATCAATTTTGATGAAAAGTGCAGATACGACTTTTGTGTTTAGCGCGGCAAAATGGAAGTTATAACTTTGAAAAAATTATCTTTCATATAAATTAATTCCCAAAGTAACTATTGGGCAGAGTTGCAATTCCAAACGGAGATGAATTGATGAGGGGTTAATTCTAACAGGAAACCACATTGATGAATACACTATCACAATAGAGTTGTCTGCTAGTTTGTATAAATCTGAGAGTTGTCACTTACAACAGCAAAATTCGATTTGTCGTTGTCAACCAACTTGAGTGTGCTTCAGTTTCTATACTTATATGCTGGTAGAGTATTTTATGACAGTACAGTAGACCCTCGTTTTACGCGAGGGCTACGTACCACGGAAGAGCCGCATAAATTGAGACCTAATAGTAGTGTTGAAATAGGCGTTAGGTTCCATAGATTAAAAAAATACTTCATTCTAGTGATGACTAATTTTACAAAATGTTTAATGTGCACTTATATCGATATATATGCACAACATGCATAAAGAAAAGATAAATTATTTTTTTGTTCATAAAAAGGAGCTCGCTATGATAGTATTTTGGCAGCCATTAAGAAATGTTCTATGCAGTTCTTTGCAGAGTACTAAAGCATCTATGTTCACTTGCGTCATTTTCATGATAGAATCTTCCTTCACCAACAAACCGGAAAGATCATTTGCTGTTGTCAAGGAATGGGTCCAAATTTGCAATATGAACGTTTTTGGTATTATGTAATGGATGTCGGTATCCTCGTTGGTTTTGTCCTCCTTTGTCACTCCTAAAAGTTCTTTTTTCCAGTCAGTTCTGAACTGTGTGAGTAATGCAGTAAATAAACTTCTAGAAGGAGCTCAGGAACCAATTGCATAAAAAAATGTCTCCTGTGGCCCAAACTCGATTATGAGCACACCAAAGTGCAGTTTATTACGTGCAATCTGCAATTTCAGGATTTTGGATTTTGAAAGAGAGAAAAATTTTATCTGTTTGCATTGCCACGTATCTGTGTAAAACCAAAACTCGTCTGCGTAAAATAAAACGAAGGTGTCATATCTTAAACCGCGTACTATCAAAACCGCGTAAAACGAGGGTATACTGTATATTCAACAATGTTGTTTACCATATGAATCCACTGCTTTTGCTAAGATGATTCCATACACCTCTTGAAAACTATGAAAAACAATATTATCTCTCTGTGTGTAAAATTAGATAAATATTTTAATTCTGCACAGTGTTTTTTTTTTCGAAACACAAAAATTTTAAATGGTATTTTTTTCACTTTAATTATCTTTTTCACTGTACCTTATATACACACATGCCATGGGTCATTCCATTTGGTGGAATGAGACATTTTTCAATATATTTTGCTTCATAAATACAAATAAAAACAAGCTAGAAATTTTATTTCTGATAGAAACTCTTAGGATTTTGTGATTAAAATTCCGTAAAACATTAAACTTATCGTTTTTAAAGGGTCTAAGGACCTTTAACCTTCAAAGTTTTGAACTTTCCGAAAAAAATATATGTTATGCAAAATTTAATTCTGAACACTTTGATACCTTACTTGTTACCATAGGCAAAAAACTTTTCAAGTTATCGTAAAAATGCGTAAACTTTCCCCACACAGATTTATGTTAGCAGCTGTTTAAGCCTCTTTTTCTCAAGTGCCGGTTTCTCGTTTTTCTAGCTTTGCATACATGATACCTCCGAATGTTTCTTATATATTTCCGTAAAACTTTTCATGCATGTTTGCCTGGTTTATTTTTATGATCTGAACCTAAGTTTGTTGTTATTTTTAAATTATTTACTTTTTTTTTAAATTATATAAGTTAATATCAAAATTTTCCAAATTTTTGGGCGATTTTTTTTTTTAAATTGACTTTCATTTTTCGTTAAAATTTAGTTTCAAATCATAAAATAAACCAGACAAACATAAATAAAAGTTTTACGGAAATATATAAGAAACTTTTTGAGATATCATGCACGAAAAACGAGAAACCGGCAGCTGAGAAAAAGAGACTTAAACAGCTGCTGTTAACATGGATCTTTATGGGGAAAGTTAACGTATTTTCCCAATATTTTGCGTATGGTAAATAATTGCGTATGGAATAAGTTATCAAATTGTTCATAATTAAATTATGCATAACATATATTCTTTCCAGAAAGTTGAAAATTTTGAAGGTTAAATGTCCTTAGACCCCATAAATAAAATAATTGATGAATAAGCAACAAAATGCTCGTGACGAAACGGGACTTGTACGGGTTCCGTTCCGTCAGGGGCATTTTATTGCATGTCGTTCAATTACTTTTTTCAAACTGACTAACTTTTGATGTAAATAAAATTTCTAGCTTGTATTATTTGTATTTATAAAACAAAATCCTGTGACAAAACTACTCAAAATGTCAAATTTCATCACATGGAAATACCCTGCACCCGAATGCAACACTTTTGCTGTAAATATTGTTTCTTTACAAACATACTAACATTACAGTGAAGAAACTTAAAAGACTACAGAAGAAATAGGAAGTAAGTTTCGGGAGAGGGGAGGGGGGATTGTATGAAATTTTTCGTCATTATGAGCAAACAAAGAAAGTTAAGAGCGTAGATACTAAATGGCAAAATTCAGGTTGCGTCTTTACCGTAATACAGGATGACATTTTTACAAAAAAGTTACTATAGCTCTGTGAACCCTAAATTAGTCATCATGAACACAATCACAATAAATAAATTGATGTTACTGTAAATACGTTTAAAAACAGGTGAAGGTTGTGGCTGCCGTTAAACATTTCTTTGTATTTCATGCCAAAAGTGGAAGATTAGCGACGATATTTAATAACCAACTGTTCCCAAAATACATGTTATTATTCGGTATTAATCTGTCTACCATATGATATCATTTCTTGGCTCCTTTCAAGATCTATACTTTGTTCGTTCGTAATTTTTTCAGTACCCACCTGCATTTCATCGGTGGTCAGACAGTAACTTACCTATTTAAAAAGGAACAAATTGCAAATTTGCAAAAATATAGATTTTTTTTTTGTCATAAAACTTGCATTGAAATATTATTTTTTCATTTTTGGCGTTAAATTCGTACTTTCAAAAAAAAAAAAAAAAAAGAAAAAGTTTAATGCGTATCACTCATTTGCATCATCAATGTGATAATTAAAAATTATGATTTCTTATTTAATAGTAGAGATAATTGCAACTACCGTGTTGTATTAAGATTATTTATCGATTTATTTATTTTGAATTATGGCGCTGTTACAGGAAAGGTGCGACATATGAAAGATAAAACACATCTAGATAATTTAAAGTGCGTACAATACACAACGCTACAATGACTGTTCATTGTATACAGGTATAAACACATTCTTATTCAATTGTATTCACAGTACATATTGTTTTTGACTCAATTGTTCATTATTATTTTGCCATTGCAATAGTTCTGTCTAAGCACTGACAGGGAGTTTAAATAAGTTTAAGGGTGGTAACTTACGGCTTAACTGCTCAACATTTTAGAGTCTAAAATTTCTGAAAATTGTGTGGTATATTTCAGCATTGTATTCTACATTATTTAGTTTAACATCAGTTAATTCAATAAAGAGCTATTAAAAAGAAACACTTCTTATGGTCCTTTATGCAGAAAAACCACAATACAATGGAATACGCTGAAAGTGTCAATAAAAGGTACGGAACTAAACAGTTTTTTTTTAAAATGAATTAACAGCATTTAAGTATAATTAATGCTTCAAAGATGTCTGTTTTATTTCTCATTCTTTAAGAAATGAAAATATTTCCAGCAATGCTAAATAATCATTGAACTGAAGCAGATGACGCAGACGCAGATATTGAAAAAACTTTCGGTAGTATTATTTTTTAGCAAAAGAGTATATGAGTGTTAGATCCCTACAGCTCTACAGGATCAATTTTATGATCATTTGATAAGTCATTTGCATATGCTTTGATTTCATTTTTGAATCAATCACTTATTAAATAAATTGCACTTTCAGAAGTGCGAAAAGGTTTCAACTTAACACTCATAAAAAAAAAGGGCATATCACGTTTTGCTATAATTTCAACTTTTTAGTCTTTTTTTTTTTTTTTGCCGAAATGAGTATTTTACAGTAATATTTGCATCACAGTTTTAATGCAGCAATGAAGTGCAATTATTCTCACTTTAAAAAAGTAGCATAAAAAGATAAGTTAAATTTCAAAATTTGTGCTATAATGATTCATTGATACAATAAAACGTAAACAAATTTTATGAACACTTTTTACTTTCATATACTTATTAACTAAAAATAATATCAGCTGTAAACATATAAAACATACATTTAAGATAAAACTACTCGAGGCATTATTTTGAAAACATACAATAAAAAAACTTATTTACCCGGGTTTGGATTAGATGTCATGTAGCAAAAAATGTAGGCAATTCATATATAAAGGTGTTTAAAGAATAACTGAAACACAAATGCAAATTCACTTTTCTTTTGGCAAAATCTTTTCTCAGTCATTCACTACTTTCTCATGAAAATATAAAAAAACAAAAAATTTTTTGTTGCGCGAAACTTTTGTATTATTGATATCATTACTTTTTCTGCTAAAATACTGTTTTGAGGCGATAATGTGCTTCGCTTGTTTGCCTAACATTGAAAGATGAAAAGTAAAATTGATGGATGACAAATGGGGTGGTTTCCTTCAGTCAAAAGTACTACTTTTAGTCATTGAAATGGATAGAATGAGCAAAAAAAAAAAAAAAAAAAATAACATAGGCCCAGAAATACTTTCATTTTCCCAACAGTTTTTTTTTTAATTAATTTTCTTAAATGTCCGATTTTTCAAACAAAGAGTGGTCTTTATGACGTCACAAATGATGCTTTTTGGCGCATCTTTCAACCACAGTTCCACGTTATGATAATCAAGCAGCGAATTAAAATTGCACTCTACGCTTGCTATCAACCATATCGTTGCCACTACACGTGAGTAAAGATGCGAATTAAATATTTAGCTCTATGAGAGTGGCAACACAGAATGGCATTTCATGATTTGTGATGTCATCGCCAAGAAATGTAAACAATTAAAGCTCACCGATTTAAGCATTTTTTTTTTAAATATTAAACTTAAACAAATTATTTAAAAAATGGTCAGATCCTATGTTTTTAAGCATGCTCTTTCAGAAAAAAATTGACGTTCCCAAGAGGCTCTGGGTCGTTCCTGCCAAAGGCACCCACAGGGTACTAATCGTACTCTTAAGACAGGTCTACAGCATTTGAGATAGGTCTCGATTTATGACTCTCATTTGCAAACAGAAGAGCACTGAATAGCTTGAAGTCATTTTCTGTGTTACTATTGAACTATGTTATCTTTTCACACAATCGTAAAAGATCGGCTCAATTTTCACTTTCAGAAAGTCAAGATTACACAATTACAAGGCCAAATTATAATTTATTTTGCTAAGATTACAGTTACGATCACGCATGAAAAGCCTGATTATGATTACGACTACGGGAGTATCCCATTGACAATTACACAAAAGTATAATCGATTACTCAAATTACGATAACGTAATCGGCAATTGCTCCAAGCCTGTCACATATATTCACTCATATATTTATGTATTTATTCGTTTATTGTTTGTTTCATTTCTTTTTCATTTATTAGTTCATTCTTTTATTTACTTATTTATTTGATCAAAAATAACTTTAATATTTGAATAGAAAATATTTCATTAAAACAATATCTGAATTTCCACTTTACCCCATGAAAAAAGAAGTGATAAATTTCCATCTTTTTTTGGCGGTACAAGTTTACTGCCAAAAATATGAAATAATTTTTCAATGCAAGTTCTCTTTCTTTATGTAGCGTAATTTTCAGAAAAAAATTTCAATTTATTCCTTAAAAAAAGTAAGTTATCTTAACTATTTCACATTGCCCCACATTCCCCTACTACATATTTTGTTTTAATGAAAAAAATTATTCAATTAAAATTATAAAAGGGGGAAATGTAGAATGGTCGGATATTATGCAATAGATTTTTTTCTTTTGTTGTTAAGAAGCTCTTGGTTACTTCTAGTTTGCATTATTTCATTCAATTCTTAGTCTCTTCATAGAGAGCAGGTTGTTAAAAAAAAAAAAAAAACCAGCTTCCTTGTCCCCACTTGACTTCTGCCTTTTGGGAGATGGAGGAGTACTGGTAGGACGGCATTTGCTGATTTGGACTAATCCGAGGAAACCACATGAGGACTCTTGGAATAACAGGGAACGTGAAGTATTATGGAATGTCTAATACTCCAATATTCCTCAAAATACACGACATGACATCTTGGAAAATGAACCTCTAAACCAATGGGCAAAAGAATGTCTGCTAATCAACGATCACAATGTAACAAAATACAATTCTTTTTGGCGCATATTATATTTAATACACGTAAACCTGTTTTATGCGGTGGTTTGGGATCGCATTGAAAAAATCACATTAAAAAATTGCTTGAAACTTCATGAGTAGCTATAAAAAGTTGTTTTCGCAACACAGTTAAAAAAATTTTTTTTTTACGCGATGGATTGAGACCGCATAAAAAAAAGGCTCACGTGGAAATAACTCAAAAACTTACGAAATAACTA
This sequence comes from Uloborus diversus, assembly GCF_026930045.1. NCBI lineage: Eukaryota > Metazoa > Arthropoda > Arachnida > Araneae > Uloboridae > Uloborus > Uloborus diversus. Next base: position 139,224,641 of record NC_072739.1, read on the forward strand.
GGAATTGCTTCTTTAAACGAAATCAAAATAAACCAAGAGATGATAATTTCTGCCAGTCAGACAAAAACTTCCAGATCAAGGAAATTTTTGGGAGGTCACTGTGACTTCCCATCCGGATGCCCCTGCCGTCACTTGAAGATACTACCTCGCACTCGTTTCATAAATAATTTCGTCAACTGAGTCCCAATCTGTTTGAAATTTTCATGTACCGTATAAAAAAAAAATCGCACGAAGAAATACAACACAAAAACAGGCTTGAGTAGGCCGCCTATGATCACGTAGAATTACAGGATAAAGATCCATAAATGAGTGTTCATGACTCATAGTTTGGGAAACGGTTCTCTAAGACACATCATAGCAATGACATTCATGTGAAACATTTCATTGCAACAGGACATAAATACCCCGTGCACAATTTCAAAAGGATACAATAAGATAGATTTCAGTTAAAAAAAAAAAAAAAAAAAAAAAAAAAAAAAAAAAAACTTCGAGTTTTTTACAATTGTAACCATTTTTTCAAAATAAGCATCAGATACATGTGTTCCACTAAAACAAAACACTTTTCCACTGAATTGCGCATGCGCTTTGAATTCTACTGAAACCATAGTGCAAGGTTCTTTCAACTGTTTGAGTTGTTAAAATAATGATACTACACACTTCAGAATTCGTGTAACGTTACACCCATTAAAACTGGTAACTTTTCACATTTTTTTTACTATGTACCATCCACAGTACATGTTGATATGATAAAGTATTTATTACGTAATAAAGTGCTCATATTAATTTTCCCTTGTCAAACGTATTGGTACTGATACGAAACATGCAGTTCTCTCGTACATTGCACAGTTGGTGAGCAGACATTCCTGACAAATGTCAACGTATAAACCCATTGTGCGTAATTAATGTAACAAAAAGTTACAAATAGATAAATAATGCCATTTGAACTTTAATGCACTTTGAATAAAAAACCATGCTTAAAAATGTTGCAATAAATTTACCGTTACCCATAACAACGGAAAGGGGTAGGGGAATTTTTAATCTAAATGATCATTAAAGATCGTCTGATATGGCATCCTGTTATACGATCGTTGAAAATGAGTAGCTCTTAGGGGGTGTACAGCTGTGAAATAGAACTCCAAAGTGAACGATAATTAGAAGCGGTGTTTTAATCGTCAACTAAAACCGCATTTCAATTGATTTGTGGAAAATGATTGCATCACCGACGGAGAACTATATAAATCGATAAAAGCATTTTTGCATTTCAGATGCTCTTAAAATACTTAGGCTTGTATTTCACGGGAATAAAACCAGAGATGTAACTGAAATGAAAAATTAAAAATTGCTCACAGGTATTCGCAACTGCAATAAACTATAGGGTCTCTGCAGCCACTGTCTAATGGCGGATGAAACAGGTAAAACAAACCCACGCCGCAACTTATAACTCGCTTTGACACTTAGTGAATGACAGTAATTTTTCATCGTGTTTGTGGGAAACTTACTCGACGTTAAATCCCGGCTATCACAAATTTGCCATTTGAACTGCGCTTGCACGCGAACTTAGCTGATTTCAAAAATCTTGCTAAAATTAATTAAACATTTTAAATTTGTTAACAAATATGAGATAGCAACAGATAAAAATTAGAAATCACAAAGCTTTCTCTGATTTAGTTTTTAGGTCACGGTAAAGATTGAGTTTTGAGTCTTAATTATTAATGGATTCGGAGTCTGATTTTTCCATCAAAGACCCTTCTCAGGGCAAAATTTTTAACCTCAGAAGAGCGTACTAGAATGGCAGCATCACTTCTAATACAAAGCCGAACCATCAACCTAAATAAAAATGTATAATACTGCTGTTTACGCCTAACGTAAAATATCCGCAAAAGACTGAAATCTGTACTCATATTCCAATCATTTTTGAAGTATACAACGTGTTTTACGTTTACGTTAAGTAAATATTTTCAAACCAATAAATATTGAAGTGTCATTTTTCCCTTTACATAATAAAGATTATCAGGTATTCATATCCGTAATTTCATATACTATATCACGAAATCGCTGTGAAAATATTCTAATCGCATTCATTAATTTGTTGGAACTCTAGCTCAGCCTAAATATAAACAAGCAACACAAAATCTCAAAACAGAAAGCCCAAAAGGCTAAGTCCGCGCGCAAGCGCAGTTGAAATTGCAAATTTGTGATAACCGGGATTTAAAACTTTCTTTTCTATAATTCTGAAATTACATCACAAACTGTCTGAAGCCTGTAATTTACCCCAAAGAAAACACGTGGAATGGAATGTTTTACCTTTTTCTTTAGTATTTTTAATCACCGTAAGGTAGCGTATTCGAGCTCTGGAGTTGCGAATTTATTTATTAACACATTTGAAATTGAAACTAAAATAATGGAAAATCATAACACGAAGCTCTATCGTATTCTGCTCAAGAAAAAAAAATACACATTTTTTTTTCCTGTCTTTCAACCATCGCCCGTTGCCATTTCAATAAGTATAAAATATAATTTCAAAAGAAATTACAAGAATCATCCACTCACTCTAATACATTTTAAATAAAAATCATGAATTGAAATAAAATATAGGAGACGCTGCAGTCTAAGGCCAATGGCTGCAGAAAGAGGTAAATATAAAAAATCCAGTAGCTTATAACTTGCTTTCAAGTTTAGTAAAATATAGTAATTTTTCTTCGTGTTTATGAGGTTTCTCTTGATTATTCTTTTGAAATTACATTGATATCACAAATTGTCGGAAGCCTACGTGCTACACCAAAAGAGGAGTTGAATGTTTTACCTTTTTGCCTCATTACTTAAATCGCCGCAAAATGGCTTATCCCAGCTGTAGAACTAACTGCGAATAGATGATTATTCAAAAGAAATAATACATGATCATCTATGTGCATATAATACTAGTTGAGATCAACAAAGTTGACCCTCACTGACCATCGTGACTATGAGGTCACATCAAATCTAACCATTATATTTCCCTACAGGAGCGTTATTCCTAGGCTTGCCAGACGTCCCGGTTTTTAGACAAAATTCCGAAATCCCGCCGGTTTACTTCATGTCCCGGAAAATGATATATTTGACTCTGGATGACCAAACAAGTTTAGAAATAATTAAATGTGACGGATTTTTAGGGTTATATTACTTCGTCCATCATAACATTAACAAGTAAAATTAGTAATGGATTAGCTTCTGAAAATTTTACAACAAAATTAAAATTAAAAAAAGTTCTAGCCAATGAAAAGTACATGTAAACATTGTTAAAATTTTTATTCCTCGTTCAAAGTGTTTCTTCTAACTTAAGTAACTCAGAAATATTATCATGTTAGAAATAAAACGTAAAAATTTAGCTTGGATTTGTGTCACGTATACAATCTACCCCTAGTTTTGGTTCATAATTAATACCCATTCATTCATAGCCTCGAGAATGATCAGTCCTCTAAAACACTAAAACTTAGCCAAGGGAGTGTACTCTTTTAAATACCGTGACACGGGAGGCGGGGAGGGGGGGGGTGAGGCTGACATCTCGGTGTCCCGGTTGAACATTTTAGAAATCTGGCAAGTGTTGTAATAATCGGTATCTTGAGTTTAAATTTCAGGTAAAAATCTTACCATTTTTCGATTCTTTCTGGGCGTTTGCATCTTTTGACTTAATGAAGAGTTATTAAAATTGACTAAAAAATTCACAGTACGATCAAACGAAAAAAAAAATCAATATATTAACAAGTATTTACAAATTCAAGGAACAAGCTTCAAAAATCGAACTGTATTGAAAATCATCTTCGGTGTTCCATCGATTCTATTTATTTTTTATCTAAATCAGTTCACTTCAAATCAGAAAAGCGGTGGGCGGAAGGAAAAGCTCAAAAAAATAAAAGTTCAAGGCTAACCTTAATCGCGACAAGCCTAGTTATTCCTCTGTTGACCAGTGTGATTCGCAACTCCAACGAACTATAGGGGGTACTGCAGTCACTGTCTAATGGCCGACGAAAAAACTAAAACAAACGCACGCCGTAGCGTAGAAAATGCTAATAAGCCTAGTAATTTTTGTTTGTATGCATGACTTTTTTTTTTTTATTCTTTTTAAATTAATTTTCAAAGTTTTGTGGTTATTTTGGCCCATGTAAAAAGAAATGAGAATTCAAGAAGCATTACTAAACATTGGAAATTAATACAAATTCCGTAGTTCGTAGTTGTAAGCAGCCATTTCCACGATGTTGAATTCGAAATTTATCAATTCTTGATGAAACTACATTTTTATTGTAGCCATATGAACACTATAAATATTTCATGTAAATAAACCTTTTTTTATCAGTGTTATCAAAAGAGGAAGATGAAAGTTCTTTGTTTTGTTTGGTTAGCGCTAATTGTTTTACATTCGGTTTCGTATGTTTCTAATTTCTGAATTATGATTTAATTCTGTTATGCATCATCAATAAAATTCTCACGGATACATGGCGGTAGTTTTCTTTTTAATTGATCTTCCATTATTTCTTTAAACTTATCGAATTCTGTTATCTTTCTACCATTTTAATCCACACATGATAAAAATTAAAAATGGTTTACAACTGACATGCAAAATCTCGCCAAGCAAGTGTTCTTTGCTCGCACAATACTAAAACTGTAACCCTAAACTATAATCGCACTACTTTGGCGATGAAAATTCTCAGCCTTAAACATTTTTCATTCCGTTCTACGATAATACTGCATAATATCCTTCTTTTGAGCTTAAGATTAAGAGAAAAAAAGAAAGCCATATTCTTACAAACTCACACAAAACAATAAAAAAATTACCTTGTAAAAAGTTATCCTATTCCAAAAAAAAAAAAAAAAAAATGCTTCGAATAGACTTGCAGATGCGAAGTTTGTTAATCCAGAGTTTTCATGTGCTTAGGATTTCACGCCATTTACGACAGTCAACTCACTTTTTAGAGGGAAATAATAAAGACTAACATTATTTTGAGGAGCTCGAGAATAACATTAAGGGACAAAACACTTTCTATTTCTGAAAGCAATCCAAGACACCTCGAATGCGTTAATAAATACTCACAACAAACTGCCTATGTTTACGTCAACAAACACACATGGAACGCAATGTTTGAGTTTTTTCGGCAGTTATGTAAATCACCGCAAGGTAGCGTATTCGAGCGCTGGAGTTGCGAATTTGAGCGATGCAATGTGGCTGCTTTGCATTTCAGTTACTGCTACTGACACAAGCAGATATTTGTGCCAGAGTAACAAACCTTGTTTGAAATTATAAAAAATTTCAAAAACAAAAATCTACCTTATTCGGAACTCCAGCGCTCGAATACGCTACCTTGCGGTGATTTATAAAACTGCGAATGCAACTAAAACATTGCCACGTTGCGCTCCACGTGTGTCTGTTGACGTAAACACAGGCAGTTTGTTCAGAGTATTTATTAACGCAATCGATGTGTCTTAGTTTGCTTTCAGCTACAGAAATTAATTCGTCCCTTAGTAGTATTCTCGAGCTTCTCAAAATAATGTTAGTTTTAATTATTTCTTTCAAAAAAGTATTAAATGGTGGAAGCATAAACAAGAAAACTCTGGATTAACAAAATTGGATAACGTTATACCAGGTAAAATTTTTTATTGTTTTGTATGAATTTGTAAAAATATAAGTTTTTTTTTAATCTTAAATTAATTTAACTAATCATATTTTACAGCAGCATTTAGTTGGAATGGATAGTATGCAAAATATTTTCTTGAATTTATTATCGTAGAACAAAATGAATAACCGAGAAAGAATTTACTTTATTCCTTTTATTCTCAGCTGAAAGGTTTCGCCAAATTTGTTTAGGGTTATAGTGTTAGTATTGTGCGAGCAAAGTAGCCTTGGCGAGATTTCGCGTTTTTAGTTAAACCATTTTTAATTTTTATCATGAGTGGAATAAAATGATAGTAAGATTACAGAATTCGATAAGTAAAAAGAAATAATGGTCAATCAACTGAAAAGAAAACTACCACCATGTATATAAACTGTGAGTACACATTTTATTTATTTTGTTCTGAGTGAATTTGAATAAATATCAGTTTTTCAATTCGATGAAAAAAAACGAACTTAACAACATTGATTGGACACTTTTCCTTAACCTAATTCCACATAAATGATTTAAATAACCTTTGTTACTACAGTATCCTACTGAAATAGACAGTATGCAAATAAATTTTCTTGAAAATATTTATCGCAGAACAGATTGAAAAATCCAGAAAGAACGTTAAGAATTTGAACAATAAAAAATAAAAGTTCGCCAAAAATCTGTTTATAGGGTTATGGTTTTAAAATTGTGTGAAAGAATAATGTATCTTGACAAGATTTCGCATATCAGGTAAATCATTTCCATGACGAATGAATTAAATGCATGATTTCTTTGGATGTCCAATCATATAGTCATAGAAATAAATTATCTAGTGTTAAACGTTACTCTTGACAGTCTGCCACGTATGTGCACTATGTGACAAAAATGCCAACAAATGCCGGAAATGTCACGAAACTGAACTTAATATGTACTAATGTATAGAAAAAACGGTACAAAATGAAAATGCCGTTCGAAGCGAACCAAAAATTTATGAATTCCGAATTCAACATCGTGAAAATGGCTGCTTCAGAACAACTTACTGTGTGTTCTGCATTAATTGTTTACTTTCGTAATACTTTTTGGTTTCTAATCTCTTTCTATATGGGTCAGAATAACCAAAAGACTTTGAAAAATCTTTTCAAATGAATAAAGCGAAAAAATCATACATACGAACAAAAATCACAACATTTTTAGCATTTCTTCGTTACCACATTCGTTTGTTTTAGTTTTTAAGTCGGCCATTAGACAGTGACTGCAGTGTCCCCTATAGTTCGTTAGAGTTGCGAATGCGTTTTAAACAGATAATTCTTTCAGCTTAGAATGAAAAAGAATTGGCGGTATAAATTTTGCATTGACGTTTTTGTCTCCCACTTGTCGGTTTTTTCAGCAATGAATTTTATAATTTGGAAATTAAAATTTGATGCTTATCTCGTGGATCAAGCGTATGCTACAATGATTCCAATCACTGACAGAGAACTACAAATCGATAAAGCATTTTTCAATTTCTGATCATTTCAGAATCTTCAGGAATAAACGGAAGAAAGAGGACAATGTATGAAAGAAAAAAGCATTGTTGAAAGTTATGATATTGGTTTTAAACGGTATCAACCACTTTCGTCGACGCGAAGTTCCTTTCCCCCTGCTTTTCAGTTTCATTCTCACCTTTTGATATATTTTTGACCTGGAACTCATTTTCTATTGCCCGTCCATTATAGCGCTCTCTTCAAAATAGATCTGAATTATACAAAGCGAACGCTGTGTACAGACAAGGCCAAAGAAGTCGCCAAAGCCGTTCTTCAAGCTTTCCCCTCAATCTGAACCCTTTTTTTTTTTTTTTTATTGCATTTTATTTTGTACTTGCCATACGACAACGCAACAACAAAAGAGGAGGGAATTTTAAATGTCCGTGAAACTGGGGGTAAACCTTTTAAAAAGCCAAATTATTAGCATATAAATTAACTAAGGTCTGGTTAAGTTTAATTCTTTCTTTCTAAAGTCTGAATCAATATAAAACATACATGAAGGCTCTTAATACGAATCATTTTGTTAAAACTTTGATATGAGTAAAATTATTTGAAGTTGATGATGAGAGAAAGGTACGTTTCACAGACGTTGAAATTGATGTGAACTATCTCCTTGCAAAGTTGTATTTGCGATACAAGCAAATAGGTTTTTTTTTTTTTGATACCACGGAACAATGGAAATATACTATATTAGAACAAGCGTATAAAGCTTGTATATTTATCGATCCTTTTTTCCTCCTTTTATTTACTTACTTTTTTCATTTGAGTTTATTCAATAGAGCATTTAAGGAATTAAACAGAGATATTGTTTCGTGACAACTTTCACGATTTCTGCTGAACATTTTTTTAACCAAATTGGAATGAAGGAATGTGCTACCAATAGCGCAATTTTGGTAGTAAATCTCAATTTTATTCCAATGAAATGAATCATCAAAGGACCAACATGTATTGTCTAAGTCAATTGGATAGATCAGATAGATAGAAAGATATACAGGTAGAAAAATGCATTTCGGAGCAGAAATCCTTAATTATTCAATTGGTATAGTAGAATACAATGATTTATTCTTAAAATTGCACAGTTTGTGGAATATTCTGAATTCTAATTTGATCAATTGATTCTTTCGTTCGCAATAATTGAGTCCGATTGGAATCAATGAATGTGCAACCAATTGATCAATTTGTGACGTGGATCACAGTATCATTCCAATGAAAATGATTTCAGAACCTATAGACACAGAGAGATATATAAATAGATAGAGATAGAAAAAGGTGTTTCGGAGGAGAAATCCTTAAATTACTTATTTAGTATTATCAGAAATTCCGTGAATCGTTCATGAAATTGCGCAGTTGGTGGCATTTTCCATATTTCAATTTATCTCATTAATTCTTTTGTTCGCATTAAAAAACTCCAATTTTAATCAATTAATGTGCTACCAATTGAGCAATTTGGGACGTGGATCACGATATTGTACCAATGACAATAATTTCAGGACCGATAGATATAGAAAAAGAGAGATGGAAAAACGCATTCCTGAGGGGAAATCCTTAAATTATTCATTTGGTATTAGTAAAATACTGTGATTCATTCTTAAAATTGTGCAGAATTGGTGGCGCAATCATAAATTTCGATTGAATCCATTTATTCTGTGCATATCCATTGATTGCAATTGAAACCAATAAATGTGCAACCAGTTGCGCAATTTTAACCTTGAATTACAATATTACACCAAGAACAAAAGAATGATTTCGGGACTGAAATAGATTGATAGACAGACAGATAGTGAAATGCGTTTCAGAACAGAAATTCTCAAATTACTCATTTGGTATTAGAAAAATACTCTGATTTATTCTTAAAAGTGCGCAGTTGGTAACATATTGATTAATTTTCATTTGATTCAATGCTACTTTGTGCACATGTATTGAATTTCATTTAAATCAATGAATGTGCAACTGCAGTTAAGGACGTGGATCACAATATTATACCAATGACAAATGAATAAAGAACCGAAAGATATAGCTCAGAAAAATGCACTTCAGCCCCGAAATTTTCCAATTATTCGATTGGAATCATAAGACATTTATTGATTCCAATGTTTCCTTAACCTTACTGATTGTTTGTGCACCTTCATCGATTCCAATTGCAATGAATGAATGTGCCCAAAATAGAAAGAAGCATTTCAGAGCAGAAATCCTCAACTTATTTTTTGGTATTAGTAGAATATTATGAGTCCCGCTGAAACTTGCACATTCAGTATCACAGAAACTTGCACATTATCTTCGATTCCATTTTGAATTACATAATCGCAAAACGTTCATCCGATAGCGTAAAAATTGTCATGAAACAACATCTCCATTCAACTGATTATTGCTAAATTAAATAAATTCAATGTAAAAAAATAATAACTAAAAATAGGAAAGAGTGTGTCATTATATAAAAGTTCTAAATGAGAGCTCGTTCTAAAACTATAAGAAGTTGAACGGTTTCTGTTTAAAATTACTTGCCTTTGTTACCATCGAAACTTTTCGTGAAAGGTTATTCACATCAATTTGCACTCGAAAAAACAAAAAACAAAAAAAGAAAAGAAAGAAAACTATGCCAAGATCTACACCATGCATATTATTGTTTTTTATGTCTAAAGGTGTCACTTTTGCAAAATCAAATGTGTCGAGGCGGGCCAATCAGATTTTATACATTAAGGCAGTAGTTTCTAATGTATGGGACCTGCCTCCCTACGGAGCTATATAATTAGTGTAAAGAGGACCCGAAGCTGTTAATAAAAAAGAAAAAGTCACACCGATGTCAGAAAAGAAGAATCAACGAAACGTCATTGCTCCTGTATTCGACCGTGAACGCAATCATTGAGAACAGCGATATTATTTTCAACGCCGGTCGCGTTTTGAGAAAACTTGCGCTCAAAAACAAGCTACCCATCCTACTAATATTTCACTAATGTTGTAAATATCTATTTTCTGCAGGATTTGTCAAATACAGTAAAGCTATCACTCTAATCATATTATAAAAGAAAATTAAATTCCCTATGGTGTCTAAAAACTACTTTATGCAAGGTACAGCGTTGTTTTTCTCACCCGTTAAATAAATTGTAACACTATAGTTAGAGCAAACCTAACTTGGCAGTAATGCTCTAGTTAGCACCTGCGCAGCCTTTACAATGCACCCAGTTTAGGTTTTCTCCAACTATAGAACAGCATTTATGAAGTACGATTATTGCAAAAACTGAAATGGAGAGGGGCAAATAATTTCTGTATAAAAATTAAGTTCTGTTAAAAATTATGGCGCATTAAATTCAGAAACTACGGCAGTAGAGTAATAAATTACACTTTCAAAATTATTTTAAAAACTTTCGATATCTTGCACAAACCACCTCCTCCCCCTTTCTCATTCACACCCAACGCGGTTCTTTTATCTTTCGATCACGGCTCGCCTCGGAAAAAGACTCGAGACGCATTTAGAGCCTCGGCCGAAGATGCCCGAGCAGATCCGAATGCCAAAGGTGAGAGGGGGAGGGACGAGGGAGGCGGCGTGACGTCATTGGTGACGTGGGATTGGATCAGCATCCCCAGATGACGACGGGATGGAATCTATTAGAGGAGAAAGTACTAGGGCGATTGTGTGTGTCCCAGCTCGCAAAATTAATTTTTGTGATAACGTTTCTTTTTTGTGAATGGCAACAGCAGATTCCTTTCATAGAATTGGAAGAAATTAAAAAAAAAAAAAACTAAATGTTGTAGAGACATTTTTGAGTGATTTTTCGTAAGAAAAATATGTAAACTATAAAAACTGTTGTAAACACCGTTTTGTACCTCAAAAGAGCGATCTTGAGCAGGAGTCCCACGAAACCTTAAGATGCTCCAAGACTTTGGCTGCGATTCTGCAATTGACATCCATTTGCCTAATCAAAGTGGTAAATTTTAGTTTTTTTTTTATCAGAGAATGAATTTTTAAAGAAGGTTTGCTTGTGAAAATTGAACATGAATTGATTCTTTATGGATGAAATAAAGTCATTCCAGGTATTAAAAATACTTTTCAAAGAACACAATTAGTCCAGTCATTAAAAAGAACGTTTTATGTATTTACTATCATTTAAAACTTGTTTGTTATTAAAATGCGGTGTATTTTATGTATTTCTGCCTTAGCCCTGGCTTTAGGGCGGTAACTTACTACAAAATACCTTAACTTTGCCATCAATCTTTGAGTTGAACCGTACCATTGCTGCGGTCGCTCATCTGGTTTGCTAATTCTGCATTAGCTACCAGTTTGTTTGGCTCTCTTGGCTCCCTTAAGAGATTTTTCGCCTGCAGCTCATGTGATTCCATTCAGGGCTGATAAGTGCTAAAAAGCACGAAACTGCAGTCCTCGGATGGAATAACTGAGATGACGGTGTATTTTATGTATATCAACATTGTTTGTTGTTAAAACAAACACATTATCACATTTTTTGAGGTTTTAGTGCAGTTGTCATCCACTTATCAATTTGAATCTGCCATTTTCAGCTTCAGCAAACACAAAGTCAAAGTTTCAAGCTGATATTGAAAGTAACCAGCAGTGTGCTTTGTCACAGCTACAACCTTTTTTTCAAAAACTTGTGAAGGACGAACAGAGGCTTCCTTCCCACTGATGTTGTAAAAGAGAGAGAGGTATATGTGCTAACTTCATCTATATACCTCATATTGTTTTACACTTACTTTTTTGATTCTTTTCTAATAATACGAGGGTTATTCAAAAAGTAAGAAACGTTTTGGCATTTAAAAAAAAAGCACAATATTTTTTTTTTAATTATTCATCTGAAAGGGCGACTAAATTCTACTTTTCTACATAGTCACCATACAAACTAAGGCAGGGTCGTGGTGGCCTGATCGGTAAAAAGGCATCGGACTTGTGACCGAAAGGTCCCTGGTTCGATTCTAAACCGGTCGAAGATCCACCGTCTTCATTAAGGGTGACTGGGGGACATTAAATATGCTCGTGACCATAAAGTCCTCCAAGTGAAACGATACCTCTGAGGGTGCTAAGCCAGGAGTTATTCGTCTTCTAGTTTGGTTCTAAATTGCCGAACTGTCCATAGATAGTGCTGCCATCTATCGTGTGTTGTTTGAGTCAAATTGAACTTCCACCTAAATAGGTGCTCGATTAAACGGGAAGCCGTACTTCTCTGCCTTAAATCAACTAGCCTCGCTACTCGAGCTCGGGTTCCCGAGTGGCATAAGTAACAACAATAGCAAATTGAGGCACGTATCATAGCGGTGAACAAGCTTTAAAATTTTTTTCGTCGTAGAATTCTGCCGGCAGCGATTTCAGCCACTCAGTGAAGCGCACCCGAAGCTTTTCCTCCTCGTCGTCGTCAAAGTCTGTGTTTCTCGCCAATTCTTCATTCTTGGAAACAAGTGAAAACCACTAGGGGCAAGATCGCGATTATAGGGCGGATTGGGAAAAATCTTTCATCCTCAACCTCCTTTCATCGTGAACGTTAGTTCAGTCATTTTTAAACTATTAATTTTAAATGCACCATTTCCGGAAGGGACTTTTATTAATTACGTTGTTTTTGCACACTTCGCCAATAAATTTCTATAGCACCAACAAAAATTGAATCACAGACCGCACCTCACAACTCACGGTTTTTTTCAATTGCCGCACACATTTTAAATTTGAATATCGGAAAAACGGGCAGAGCGGAGATGTTCCTGTTGCAATGGCTGGATGCCGACTGAGATGCCGAGTGCGCAGACACCGAAATGAATTCCTTGATCGGTCCTCTATTTTTTAAACAGAATTTTTTAAAAAATACCAAGCAATTTTCATAATGCACTCAGAAGGACAAAATAACTTTTCTGGGTCAGAAGTGCGGCTCAAGTCATGAAGAGAATTTATTATCATTATCTAGCTTTCAATCATAACTTTGAGTGTGGAAACATGCATATTTTTTAGCCTACTTTCCCAATAAAAGTCAGAAAAAGAAGAAAAAAGCATGAAAGAAGGCTTAATGCATCTTAAAAATATCGCGAAAAACAAAAAAAGGCAAAAAAAAAAAAAAAATTTGAATTCTGAAATTTTGAATTCAAATTATGTTTTTCGCAATCACGAACTGGGACAGGTCCCTACTCATTGAAGTTATTGTTTCTAGAAACGGCTCCTGTCCTCCCCCCCCCCCCCGAAGCCTGCTTCTCCTCCTGGACGGTTACGTGTGCATAGTTATGTGTGTGCGTAGACCTGTGTATGCACGTAGGCGTGTGTGAGGGTATGTGTGTGAAGTCGTGTGTGTGTATGTGTGTGAACGTGCGTGTGTGTAGGACATGGACGCCTCCGACCAGGAGAAGCGGGTAGCTCAAAACCGGAGCAGCCGCGCCGCGCCGCCAGCAGAGGACGGTGGGCGGTGGTGCTGCATAGGCTTCTGGTCCATGTTGAAAAAGGCACGGACACCAAAAACGGTCAAATGAGAACAATAAGCAATCGTGATTGCTCAATAAATTATAAAATTAAATAAATATCGAAAAATTAAAAATTGGAAAGTAGGGTATTGAGATGGGGAAAAATTTCTGTCGGTCTGTCTGTCGGTCTGTCTGTCTGTCCCCCCCCCCCTAATAACTTTTGAATGAATAGTCCGATTCGAACAAACTTTTTTTTGTTCGAAAGATCTCGGCAAGGACACCTCATTCCCATATTTCTCTTTTTGATTTGAACTATTTTTTGTTCAATTTTGAACAGTTCAAAAAAATTTAACATTAGCTCCTACGGGGAAATTTAAGGCAATTCCGAACTGCGTGGCGAATTTGCTTCAAACAAACTTTGTAGGAAAAAGCTTTTGATCCAAATCTTGTATATAAAATATCTTTTTGATTTGAACAATTTTCCGTTCAATTTTGAACAGTTCAAATCCCTTAACATTAGCGTCTACGGGGAAACTGAAAGTCAATGTAGATTCCGTACTTGAAGGCGGATTTACTTCAAACAAATTTTGTTGGAAATAGCTCTTGACGCCAAATTCCAGACTCCGACTCCGAGAATTTAGAGGCACCTGACTCCGACTCCGACTCCTGTGCCCGACAATTAATCGGACTCCGACTACCCGACTTCAACTCTGACTTCGTAGCTTTGGCAAAAATTTATACACGGAGGACAAATGACTAACTCCGATTCTTGGATATTCGACTCCGACTCCTTTGTCTCAAAATGAGATTGACTCCGACTCCGACTCCGCAGCTATGGTTTTAATTGTGAAATACTTATTGTTGATATGACTTGTTTTTATTTTCACGCTAAAGTTTAAATTTAGGTATTCAGTTATCGGCGAATAAACTCGAAGTCATTTATATTTCTACATAAAGATATGCGCTGACGATTTTTTTTTTTTTTTTTTGACAAAGAAAATTATTTCTTTAAGTTGACAATTTATTGTTTTTTTTTTTTTTAGTAAGTGCATTAATTTATTTTAAAAAATGTTTTTGGCAACAGGGGAAAAGGAAACGATTTTTTTTTTTGATATGACGTATTTATTTTAATGAGCTTATTAATTTTAATTCTTAATTTTTCGTTTTTAAAGCTTTTAAAGATTTTTTTAATGTAAAAAAGTGTATTAACTGCTTTGTTTGAAAGTTGCTGCTTTTTTTTTTATTTTACGCATCTAATTTTTTTAGATGAGTGAGGAATATTTTATTCCTAGAAATCAGCTTAAAGTATTTTAAAAATATGTTTGAAAAAATTTGCGATTTTAGCCATTTTTGAGAATATTGATCAGGTACTAGAAAGTAGTATGGGTATACGGGAAAGTAGGCTCGCCTGGTTCTAGACAGAACTTCTTGTCTTATTGACGAAGTTTGGTTTGAAATGACTAGAACTGCACTTTTCTTCGTTTGTGGTGTCATTTTCTTGGAATTTTCGAAAACTACAGGAATTCTTAAATTGTCCTTTCTGACCCAGAAAAGTTATTTTGTCCTTTTGAGTGCATTATGAAAAGTGCTTAGTATTTTTTTTTTTTTTAATTCTGTTATTTTATCCTTTTTCGTTTAAATGTATTTCAGAAATAGAATAATTTTACCCTCACAAAACTTCCCCTTATTTTTTCATATAAATGCTCGGTACTAAAAGGGAAAAAACCTATATGCATGTCTAAAACTTTAAGCAGCTGGCACTAAAATTTCATCCTTGTTCCTCTCCAGGATTGATGCTTGCTTCAGAGAAGCCTTGATTCAAAATTTCTATTATGATTGGTTTTCAACATTACTGTAGCAAGGCAACGAAATTTGTAACAATGGGTTTTATATTTAAAATTTTAGTAGGGAAATTACATAATATTTGCTGTTTTCCATCCTAACTGAAATAATAATTTTATTTTAGAATTTTATTTTTTTCAGCGCTAAGTTGTACCTTAAGATTAAGTAAATCATTTAGTAAAATCCCGAAGTCTCTAAGTAGTCTAGTTGCAGAGGTATAAACAACACAAGGCCTCAGATTTCTCCATGACAATCAGGCCAAGTATAATAAAAGTGCTTAAAAATGCTGCTTTGTCCGCACAGAATTGCTTAAAAAATTGAAATCGAATAGCCTCTATGATTTATCCCTTAAATAACCGCACCGCAAGGTATCTTATCTAAGCTCTAGAACTGCAAATTAATAAATGATTGCTTTAATTTTGGTTAAAAATTTGTAATTGAGCTTCTTTTTTCATTGAGCTAATTGCATTATATTTTGCATTTCGTAAACAGAAATGGTTTGGTTTTCGTGTTTACCGCAATCGAAAAATCGAAATTTGGGTACAAGAATTTTGAAATTCGAAATCGAAACATGTTAAACATTTCAGTAGCTATATTTCTCTAATATGCACACATAATACATGTAAAACAATTTTTGTTTATTGTACAAGCATTGTTTTACATGTATTATTGCGTGTTTTAATGTATCAAAACTTTACCTTATACCTTTAAACGAGCAATTCTTGTGGGTATGTATGTATATATATTTATATTTCGTATCTTGGCAACGGCTCTAACGATTTGGATGAAATTTTGGATTTAATTGTAGTTTTGCATTTTAAGTTCATCTGCATCAGTGTTTTTTCTGTAAAAACGCGATTTCTTACAAAAAACTTGTTTTTAAAAATGAAGTCTGCTTAAGTTAAGCCTTGGATAAAACTATGAATTGACACCTAAGGCTGATGATTTGCAACCATAGCAATGAAAATTAGTGGTTTGAAAATTTCAAATTTGCTTAGGGTTGCCAGGCTTGGCTGATTATTAGCCACTTTGGCTAATTTAAATCACACTTGGTTGAAAACAAATTCAAGAGCATTACGTAAGTTGATGTCAGGCATTTTTTTTAAAGCGAAATCGTTTGAGTGTATTATTTTCTTTTTTATGCTTCAAATAGTTTAATATATTTTTAAAATTGGGATAAAATCGTGAATCGCAACATAATATGGAAGGAAGTATGAGGTTAAGGACCGAATTCACCATAGTAAAATTGGCACCAAGTCCGAATTCTTATAATTAATGACAGGAAAATTTTATGGTGGAAACAAAAATGTAACAGATAGTTTAAAACGAAATGTTGATTTAATGTCATTCAGAATATTTTTTATTTGGTACTTTACTGTTATAATATATATCGCGGTGCATTTTCAATCCTCGCAATTTTTTTCCACATTTACTGTCATCATCTTTGGTGTAAGAAACTACTTTTTTTGGCGATACCGTGCGTTAAATGTTTATATGCAAGCAGCTCAGAGTTTCCCTAGGTGGAATGGGAGTCCTATATTCAGTAGTAGGCTTCTAATGGCTGAAAAGATTATAATTCTGATGAAGTGTTCATATGTATCTCTTACATCTCTCGTTTCTCGTAAGCAGATGCAAAGATTGGCGAGAACAGAAATAGTTCGTTAACGCTTTGCTTTTCAAGCATATATTTAAAAAAAGTACTTTGAACCTTAGACAAACACGATTTTACGAAAGAAAAAAAAATTTTTTTAAGTCAAGTGATGCTCGGTCATCCAGGTACTCTATTATAAAACATGCGCAGTGTGTGAACAATAATACAATATAATGTGGGGTCACAGATGCTTTAATTTACAAAAAACAAAAGGTCGCAAAGGGGGATCGTTGGAAACCAGTCTTAGACAAGCAAAACACAAGGTTTTAGCTTAAAAAATCATTTGGATGAAGTAGAATTTTTTTTTTCATAAAAATGAGCAAAGTCTCTGTTTTGAGCTACTGATAAGGGTAAATTAGGGTACAGATATAAAACAATGTACATTTCAGATTTAATTCAAAAATGTATAAAGAACAGTTATTTGGAAAAGCAAAGACCAGTTAGAAAACAAAATAGGAATGAAATATTAGTATTCGCTGGTGTTGAAGTCTAATTTTGAATGAACAGCGAGCTCCGCCCCCGGATCGCTGACACTGACCAACCTCCCAAGATTGCTTCACATGGGTTTAAATCGTCCATTGGAAAGAATCAAATTGAAAAACGCGTTCCGAGTTTGAACAATATGAAAATCTCAATTTCCAGCGTAGAAAATAGAATTTAAGTAAAGAGTTCATAATTAGAACACAGTCTCGCTCCTACCCGAACACAAAATGTACTTGATAGAAATATGCATAAAGGAGATATTAAAGAAAAAAAAACCCTTTGAAGAGTAACCCTTTTCTGGGTTCCAAACTTACTTGTACCAACTTGCAAAGTTATAGGTGCTAAAGGGCTCGTGAACATCTTATCGCATATTTGAAAAGTAGCTTTCAAATTCGTGGTCTCAAGTAATGTATTTTTCTCTTTAGCTAAAGACTTGAATTGAGTTGAGCCTAGGATTTTCCGTTAAAATAGAAACCCTTACTGTCTGACCATCGATTGCATGGAAGGGCTAACATCCGGTTTACAAGTGAAAATGTATGTATCTATTAGTTTATAGGGGTGTTAATTGGTTTGTTACAGATGTGTACTTTCTATTCTATTCTATTCAAGAGTCACAACTGACTTCAACTGCATTTATGTCGAGGACTGCATACAAAGTGCCTTGCCTCCATTGTTTTTTATATACCGATAGATGGCAGCACCATCACCGAATCGAGCAGTTAATGAGAATTTAGAACTAGTCCAAGAGCTAATAGCTACCTGGTACTAGCACCCCCAGAGGTATCGTTTCACTTGGAGGACATTGAGACCACGAGCATATTTAACGTCGCCCAGTCCCCTTTAATGACGACGGTGCTGTGACTTTTCCTCTCTATTATTTAGCCTTAGTTTTGTAAAAATAAAAATTTGCTCTCTCAGCAAAATTTTTTTTAATCTAAAGTATATTCGATCTATATTCTCACGGCAAAAATTAATTGATTTATTTATTCACAACAAAGCTTTGAGCTTACCATTTTGCTTTTACGTTCCTGAACGAAATGAAAATATTTTCTTTTCTTTTTGTTGTTTACATGGTAACTATTTTTGTTTTCCCTTATTTTTTTTTAGAGAATGCAATAAATGAATAAGGCAGTAGTGTATTGGCATTATAAAACGGGTGCATCAAAATCACATCGTTATTTTAACTTCTCCCCTGCTAGATTCATTCAGATGGAATAGTATTTTTGGCAGATTGCCAAATTACATACAATCCACGGTCAAACAGTATGTGTGCTATTCTTAATAATTGAGAAATTTGGAACAAGCTTAAATTTATTCAGAAAAAAAAATCTTATTCTAACGACATAGAATGTTAATGGGTGTGGGAAAACCAACTCTTTCATCCTTTTAACAGGAAATTTACGTGAAATTTCAGCTTAAAAAATTAATTATAAAAACACTAATTCAAAATTTAAAATATAAAACCCCAGGTGCAAACCCCCGGGAAGCGAAGTAATTTTGTACCAAATTTTTAGGCTGTATGTGCTGTGTGATTCGAAAATGAATACATAAATAAACGTAAATAAATAAAAAAAATAAAAAAAAGTAAACCAAGAAAAAATTGTATAAATTAAAACGAGCTGATATGACTTCCTTTTACACGAGTTTAATGTTATTTCCCCACTATTGGCAATTTTATGTGATTCAATAGTTAACTCTCTAAATATCACCAACAGTGGACAAATTGAAACCAGATTTTTTTTTTAAAAAAGGCAAATTTGTCGCCCAGTTGGCGAAACACTTAGCAACCAAAAGACTGGCGATATATCGCCAAGTGTCCGCCAAATTATAACACCAGTTGAGTTTGCATCGAAATTAACAATGATTTCCCCGCAAAAAGGTGCAAAAGACCCCTTTAGAAACATCGAATGCAATCACAAGGGAAGATGCGCAACTAGACCCCACTAGGAGTCTACGTACCAAATTTCACCTTTCTAGGACACACCGTTCTTGAGTTATACGAGATACATACGCACATCCGCACTTACGCACATACATACGTACATACAGACGTCACGAGAAAACTCGTTGTAATTAACTCGGGGAATCGTCAAAATGGATATTTCGGGCGTCTATACGTTCTTAGGTATATATGCACGTGTGGTCGGGTCGGGGAAAAAAAACGAAAAAAAAAAACTCAACATTCATTCGAGGATGAGCAAAATGGAATTTAAGGTCGATTTTTGATTGAAAATTCTTTCGCGAATACAATACTTCCTTTTTTGCAGAAGGAAGTAAAAATATATGTTTAAATAAATTATTAAAACATTTTTAAAAATTGATTAATATACGGGTGCATCCCTTGCATATGATTCTGCCAAAGCTCTTGGGCTTTTATAGTCTGCCTTTCTTAAGTTGACCTTCGATTAACAATCAAGGTTCAGGCGATACCGTTTGTTAAAATAGGAGTAGGGAAAGCCAGTTTGCGACGCTGAAAACGATTACTGAGGTTGGGTTAATCTAAAAATTTCTTGTCTTTCAACCCACATATAAATGAGCTCGTTGACTATATTCGTTTGTATAGAAAAATTCGTTTTTCGCACGTTAGTTCGCACAAAACCATTAATTATTGGATGCAAAACAGCAATGATGGCTGACACATAAATTGAAAAATATAGTACTTACAATGATTAAAGTTCTGAGTTTCGAAAGATAACTAATCCAAATCGAGGTTATCAACTAAATTTTGAGAAAAATAACGCCTTTTTGGCGATAAGTATGTAAATTTCTTGTCAACTTAGGTTATTTTTAACCCATAGTTTGCACTTTTCGCAATGAAAAAGATCTTACACGCAAAATCAAAAGACGTGAGTAAAATTTCTAGATTTTGTGCGTTACTGAAAAAAGGCAAAGTTCGCTCTTATGAATTCGATTTCAGGCTGTCTACAAATTATGTCACGCATTGAGGGGGGGAGGGGGCTCGTGACATTGTGACAAGGGGAAGGGAGGGGTTAACAAGTGATAGCGCGCATTTTTTTTTTTTTTTTTTTTGATATTATGCTTATGAAAAATACCGTGACATAAGACAACTGGGGGAGGGGGTAACATGAAGTATACATCGGGGAATTTTTATAAGAATACTAGCTGCTTTGCACGGTCTACCTCGAAAATAAAAGCTTTGTCAAGCGAAGCGTGTTCAAGAACCAGGCCTCAACAAGAAAAGAAAAATCAGTAAAATTTGCAGCAAATTGCGGAAAAATAATCAAAAAGTAAACATTTTAAATCCCCTGATTACAGGAAAAAACTTTGAAATAAAAGCCAGAATTTTACTTGGTCATATTAGAGAAAAAAATGGCAACAGATCCTTCGCGCGTCTCATTGATTTTCTTCACGCTACAAATTTTAATAAAAGCATTGTTACAGAAAGTTGAGATGCAGTGAATAATAATTTGAATGAAGGGAAAAATATGAATTTTGTATCAAAATCTAAATATTATCCTCTTAAATATAATAGCCGATGATCGAAGAACCCGCGTGTTTCAACAATGAAACTCGTTCCACGGCATGATAATTTGATAATGTGTTTTGGTAATGTTTGACATGCTGGGAAAGGCTTTATCGTGACAAGGCTGAGCTCGATCCGGTCACTTAACTGCTTTACTGGTAAAACTGTGTCATTTCAGGGTTGAATGAAGGAACGAAAAAATGGTCAAGAATGAACGCTATCTACTGGAGTTTAGAGTTACTCCACTGGAGTTAAGGTTACAATTTCAACTACCAAAGTATTACTAAACAGGCAGTGGCTTCGTTCGAATGTAGAAGCAATTTTCACCCGTCATACCTTGACGGGCGACTTTCTAGTAATTAATAGTTTTTAATTGATATATCCGCTAATTGTTATCGGATGATTATGTTAAATAGCCAAACATAAAGACGAGAAAAATACGAATCTATCGATACCTGGGTCGATGTTCAGTTCACTGACATTCCGAAGAACTAACTCGGTCATAGATACATACATGCACATGCTCTGCTTTTAATTATATAAGATATTAATGAAAAATAGCGTAACACACACACACACATATGACAGAGGTAACGCAAAGTGTGACACATTGTAAAAAAACGGTGAAGGGTGTTCGAAAATGTTGAAAAGAAGTGTGACATCATTTACACGGACAGCCCCTTTACTCAAAAACGTAAACGTTTATTTGTTTAAGAAAAGTAAACTATTTACATCAATTCAGCATTGGGAAGAAAACAAGAGTTAAAACATATAAGGATATTTAGATTAATATTTTTCCTAGATCATGCCAAAATCCACGCACTTGATTCGAAATCGAACTAATTATAAATTTGAACGATAATTTTGATATTTTAAGCACATGCTCATTGAAGTTATTAACAAGGACCATAGACGTGCACGTGGGTGTAATCAGGGGTTCTGTGCTGCTCTAATTAGTCTTTGCAGTGGCGGCGATTCGGCTGAGGGGGGGGGGCAACCCCACCTCCCCCTGCCCCACTTTTTATGTTTCATTTATTTATTTTATTTTCCAATTTAGGAACCAAAAGAAGAAATCATAAAAAAAAAATAATAACAAAGTGTCAAAATTTTCAGATTATAATTATTTATTTTACTTTGTATATCTGTTTACGAAAAATTATTTAGCACAAGCAGTAACTTTTAATTTATGTATTCATTGTTTAGATATTAGTAAATCTATTACTTAATAAGACATTATTACTTAACATTACTACCATTATTACTAACATTATTATAAGCGGTATTGCTTAAACAAGCCATTACTTGCCTAATGAAATTATTACCAAATGTTTGTGTCATCTCAAAATACTTTGGGGATAAATAATGTAAGTCGAATTCATGTCTACGTGTTTCTTTGGAAAGAGTTATTATGTAAATCTTTACTAATATTATAAAGAGAGAGGGTGGATTTTTGTGTGTTTATATGTTCGAGGTAATCTCATGAACCACTGCACCTATTTGAAAAATTCTTTCACTACATGAAAGGTGCTTTCTTACTGAGTAACACAGGCTATAACTCAAAAAAATCCGATTAATAGTTCTTTTTTTTATTCAAATTTCGG
Organism: Uloborus diversus; assembly: GCF_026930045.1. Classification (NCBI taxonomy): domain Eukaryota; kingdom Metazoa; phylum Arthropoda; class Arachnida; order Araneae; family Uloboridae; genus Uloborus; species Uloborus diversus. The sequence goes on from NC_072739.1 coordinate 139,247,224, forward strand.
CCCAAATTTCACGTAAATTGTCTATTATTGGCTATTAAAGGGGTGAAAAATTACTTGCACATATTAATATTATATATCGTTAAAAAGGACACAATTTTCTGCGTTCTAAACAATTTATTTTAATGCTCTAACTTAATTACGGCGGGTGTAATTTGCGTTTTTAGCTCGAACTTTTTTAGGCTTAGATGAAATTTAGGCAATACTTTCTTCATTAAATCTATCAATAAAAAGTGAAGAAATTGTCCCACAGTTTTCTTTTTGACAGCATTGAAAAAGCGAGATTTTTTACTCCAGATCTCTCTCGACGTGTGGTCGAAAAAATTAGCTTCTATCTTCAAAGGAAAAAAAGTTACAAGCGTTTTTAAATCAATTACGAAATATGTCATTTTGAATCAGGTTGTCAATTATTTTGTTTTCGCGTTTCCATGGTTAAGCTTTTTGAATCCATGTTTATCTCTCTCTCTCTCTCATAATTTGGTGCATCGTTTCCTCATTTTGCATCTGATTTCTTAAAACTTATTTTATTTCATATTTCCATGGTTACGCTTTTAAAATGCAACTTTCGCATTTTAATTTCTTAAAAGTATTTTAATATCTGTCGTCATTGTTTGGAAGGGTAATTTTGCATGGTGTTTTTTTTATTATTATTTAAGTTATTCTTAAAATTATTAAGTTATTCTTTTAATTAATTGTTGAATAAATGTCGCTTGACTCAATTTTTGTTCTTAAAGTAGACCGGGCAAAGTCGGGCAACGCAGCTCTTAATATATGAAGATTTGAAAGCTATTGTTAATGTGATTTTGTACCTTTTTGTTTGTTTGGCGAAACATTTATTATAGCTAAAGAAAAAACACCCGCTTCTCTCGCAAAAGGGCTGGGTTTCGGTAGCGTGGTCGCTTGGCATGTTAGGCGCTGAGCAGTTCAGTCTAGGATTATTGTTTTAAGGCAATTCATTGTTTGACGAGAATTGTTTGACGTTTTGAAAGAAAATAAACTTTTGATTTGTTTTTATCCGAGTGAAATGTACGACATTTTCTTCTTTTTTTCTGACGATGATTTTTGAATGTTCCACGGGATGTTTTTTTTTTTTTTTTTTTTTTGCTTTTCGTAAGACGGATGGATTACGATAACGTGGTTGCTGGGCAAGTTTGGCGATAAACAATAGAGCTGCGGAATTATTTTTACATTTGAAAGATATTATTTGAATTTTATTTATAATATCATTTATATTTTAAATTGCAGTAAAAACCTCTTTACTCGCTAAATTGAGTTTTAAAGCAGCTGTAAATCTAATTTAAAGATTTGTCGAAAAGTTTTTAAATTCCAAAGAAACTTAAATTGTTTTTTTTTTTTTTTTGAAAAGGTGTGCACGCATTTTATACAAAGAAAAACGATCATTTCACATCATAGGGGGAGGGGGCGTCGATTTTTTTTATTCAACGGACTTCCAGTAAATTTTTAGCACGGGCATGGTTGCGCGGGTACTGCTAGTAATTCATAAAAATCTTAAGAAAAAACGTGACTTAAACTGTTAGATTTGCAACAATGATGTCGTTTCCAAAATTTTAAAAGTATTTTTTTCTGAAAGAGCATGCTTAAAAACATGGGATCTGACCATTTTTTAAATAATTTATATAAGTTTAATATTACTTAAATCGGTGCGCTTTCATTGTTTATGTTTCAGCCCGATGACATCACAAATGATGAAATGCCATTCAGTGTTGCCATTCACAGACCAAATTATTTAATTCGCATCTTTTCTCACGTGTATTGGCAACGATATGGTTGATAGCAAGCGTAGATCGCAATTTTAATTCGCTTCTTGTTTATCATAACAGAAACGCGGTACAAAGATGCGCCAAAGAGAATCATTTGTGACGTCATCAAGACCACGCCTTGTTTGAAAAATCGGATACTTAAAAAAAAATTAATTGAAAAATAACTGTTGAGAAAATGAAAGAATTTTCTGAGTCCATGTTATTATTATTATTTATTTATTTATTTATTTATTATTTTTTTTTTTGAGCAATCACGATTGCTTATTGCTTTCATTAGACTGTTTTTGATGTCCTATCATTTTATTTTCCCACCGCCACCCTCTGCACCATCACCGTGGACAGGAGGGCTCCTCACGATGCTGCACCTATAGCGAAAGCCGTCTCCAGGTTGCATCCATGTCCTACACACACGCGCATACATACACAACTACACACACACACGCGCACATACACATACACAAACACATACACACATACACCTATACACACATACACCTACACACACATACACCTACACACACATACACCTACACACACAAACACATACACACACAAACACACACGCATACATACACATACACACAACTACCCACACATTCATGCCTGCACACAGACACAAACACATATGCCGACATACACATACGCATACATACACACACATACACACAACTACCCACACATTCACATTCCTGCCTGTACACAGACACAAACACATATGCCTACACACACATACACATACCCCCCCACACTTATGCCAGCACACAGACACAAACACACATACCCCGTACACATAAACACCCCCCCCCACACACACAAACACACATGCCTACATACACACACTCATGATTGCGAAAAACATAATTTGAATTCAAGATGTCAAAATTCAAATTAATTTTTTTTTTTTTTTTTTTGCTTATTCTATCAATTTCAGTGACTAAAAGTACTACTTTCGACTGAAGGAAACAACCCCATTATACCACTCATATGCTCTCAAAACCAGCCTTAGCAAAATTTTGTACTTTTTTCTTTCTTTTCTTTGCTGCCGCTAAAAATCCTATGGCTTTAACTCGTCCCCCCCCCCTCCTTCCACTTTTTAGCCCCATTCGCCGTCTCTAAGTTCGTGTAAATCAGCGACAGAGAAAATTTACACGAAGTATTTTTTTTTTTTTTAAATTAATAAAAGACTAGTTTCCGAACACCCAAAATAAGTATATAAAAAAAAACTCAAATTAATCTATGTTCTAAATTCATTGCCAATCGCTGAAACTGTAATTAGCTTAAGCAGCCCCTAGTTCAGTCACATGACCGCAAGGAAGCCATAGAACGGCCATATCCGATTGAATCCAACCCGGAGAAGTGTTATAACTCCGTCTGGTGATCCCGACGTACATCTGTCGCGGAAATGAAGGATTACGGACAACTGTTGATTGTGTTCTTCGTCGGAAAGCAGATTTCTGGCGCCAAACGGGTGTAGCTTGGAAAGCCGGTTTCATTGCTTTATAAATGAAATCCCTTTGCTGTAATAGATTGAATTAAATTTAACCAGAAGCTCAAAGTTGGTAGGACAACAATTAAGCAGATTTGGAAAAAATAATGGGGAGAAAAAAAAAATCAGCATCCAGACCCTGGTATTCATTTGAATTATGACGTCATGAATTCACATTATGTTTTTCGCAATCACGAATTGCGATAGGACCCTACTCGTTGGGTTCGTTTGTTCTACAAATGGCTCCTACAGTGGTTGTCAGAGTAATAAGAACAGGCAGGAAACTGCACAGAAACAGAAATATTTCTGAAAAATTTTAAAGAAAGTTTTTTAAGTGATTTAGTCTCAAATTTTTCAATACACGCAAAACATTTATAATGTGATGCTTACTGGTAAGTTTTGCTGGGCAGATTAATAATGCATACTTAAACTTTCAAGATATTTCTTCTAAATTATAGAATTTTAATGAATTGTCACAATGGGGTGGTTTTCTTCAGTCAAAAGTACTACTTTTAGTCATTGAAATGGATAGAATGAGCAAAAAAAAAAAATTACATGAACCCAGAAAATACTTTCCTTTTCCCAACAGTTATTTTTTAATTAATTTTTTAAAATGTCCGATTTTGAAAACAGAACGTGATCTTTATGACGTCACAAATGATGCAATTTGGCGCATCTTTCTACTACGTTTCCACGTTATGATAATCAAGCAGCGAATTAAAATTGCGCTCTACGCTTGCTGTCAGCCATATCGCTGCCAATACACGTGAGTAAAGATGCTAATTAAATATTTTGTTCTGTGAATGGCAACATTGAATGGCATTTCACCATTTATGATGTCACACGACAGAATGTGTAAACAATGAAGGCGCAACGATTTAAGTATTTTTTTTAATATTAAACTTAAATAAATTATTTAAAAAATGGTCATATCCTTTGTTTTTAAGCATGCTCTTTCAGAAAAAAAAAATACTTTTAAAATTTTGGAAACGACCCCATTGATTCTATCGCTTTTACGTCACCACGAACCAGTTATGCAAACCAACCTTGTACGAGTTTTGTGGCAAGAATGAGCATTAAATTTAGATTTTAAACTTATAGCTAGAACGCTTTTCTCAAACTTTGAGTTGTGTCTCACCTTAATTGCCGGGGTGTGATATAACGTTTTTGAAGTTTTTTTTAGTTATACCATTGGAAGGGTGAAAACTACTTATAAAGATTTCGGAAGACTCTTACCGAAATGATAAAATGTTGCGAAAAATTGACAAGGTACCGTCGAACATGTATGTGTCATTCTCCAGAAAGTGCAACTTTTGTAAGCAAATATTTTTCAATTTCGATACCTTTTATTTTATTTTATTTTTTAATTCTTACATGAAAGTGTTACCTACTAGAAGTAACTACAAACAACGACCCAGCTAAGTTCCAATTATTTTACTCACAAATAAAGAAAAAAAAATTAAAAATGCCTTGTTCACGGAAATTAGAAATAAAGAAAATACGCTTTTACGTAAAGTAAGACAAACAACGTTAAAAAAAAAGCACAAATTTGCCAATTACAGCAGACACGTGCTTTTGTCGGATGTCTTTTCATCCATAAGCTCATTACTTTTTGCATTGAAAAAGGCGTTCCCTGTAACGCCGAAACACGTGTCTGCTGTAATTGGCAAATTTGTGCTCTTTTTTTTAACGTTGTTTGTCTTACTTTACTGTTCAGCACAAAGGTATTTATTTATCTTATACTTTTATGGTTTAAAAATCGAGGCCAATTTAATATCAAAGTAGTGATTTTGTTAATTGTGCAAACAATAAGCTATTTTGATGACTAGTGGGAATCTATTATTAATCTCTCTCATAAGTAAAGTACGGCTTAATTTCTAGTTCTCCTTTTTGCTCAAATGTGTGTTAAAAAATCCTCTTATATATAATAGCCGATGATTGAGTAACCCGCGTGTTTTAACAATGAAACTCGCGCCACGGCATGATAATTTGATAATGTATTTTGGTAATATTTAACATCTAGGGAAAGGCTTTATTTTGACAAGGTAAACTCGATCCGGTCTCTTTACAGTTTTACTGGTAAGACTGTGTCGTTTTAGGGGAATGAATGCACGAAAAAACGGTCGACTATGAACGCTGTCTACTGCGAGTTTAGAGTTGATCCACTGGTGTTAGGATTAAAATTTCAGCTATCAAAATATTACCAAACAGGCAATTGCTTCGTTAAAACGTAGAAGAAGAGAAGCAATTTTCACCCGTCATACCTTGACGAACGACTTTCTAGTAATATAATATTAATATATTTCCAAATTAGTAAATTTGAAAATATACTGGCAATTTATAATTTTGGTACAATGCCCAGAATTGATGCATTTCCCCTCTATCATGTATTTTCAGCTCAGAAGTAATGATATTGACAAGATCTGTCACGAAGACAGGTGAGATTTACGAAGGTGAGAAATTTTCTATTAATATAGGCTTAATGCATGAAATACACCGCCAGCTCAGTCATTTCCAGCCGACGACTGCAGTTTCGTGCTTATTAGCACTCATCAGTCCGACATAGGGGTGACTGACCTGGAGGTGGAAAACCTCTTAAGGAAACCTAGAGTGCCAAACAAACTGGTAGCTAATACAGAATTAGCACTGACCACACGAGTGACCGAAGCAATGGTTCGGTACAACTCGAATATTGAAGGCAAGGCAGGTATATTCAGTAAGTTACCACCCTATAGCCAGGGCTAAGGCAGAAACACATCGGCAGCTCAGTCAAATCCAGCCGAGGACTGCAGTTTCGTGCGTATTAGCACTCATCAGTCCGATATAGGAGTGACTGAGCTGGAGGTGGAAAATCTCTTAAGGAAGCCTAGAGTGCCAAACAAACTGGTAGCTAATACAGAATTAGCACTGACCACACCGAAGAGTGACCGAAGCAATGGTTCGGCTTAATAGTTATATTTTTCAGGAAAATATTTTTTTTTTCTTCGAGCTACAATCTGCAAATGTTAAGCATATGAAAACATGTTCACTTATTTTTTTACATTGATTTACAATACATCCCTAAAATTCAAGTGCACGAAGGTGAGAAGTCACAATAACCACACTTAGTTTTTAAAACAAAATCTATCTTCTTTTTTTTCGACAAAAATCTTGCAACTTCTTTATGACTGAAAATAAACAAGGGGGCTCCCTTGTCATGTCATTACTGCTACGTGTTAATGAGGAATGGCGTTTTACGTTTAGGTAACGGAGGTGATAATTTATTGTGCGACATGATTCCTTATCTTACTAAAACGAACTAAAAAACAATGTTAAAAAATTTAATATCCTTAAACAAATAATATTTGAGACACTTGTGAAAGGAATAATAAATAAGTAAGTATATAAAGTCAGACCAAACAACGTATGTAGAAGCACAAATTTGTAAATTACAGCAGACACGTGTTTCGGCGTTACAGGGAACGCCTTTTTCAATGCAAAAAATAATGAGCTTATGGATGAAAAGACATCCGACAAAAGCCAAGAGCAGATAAGCATGCAGCTTAAAAGATAAAAACAGCGGATTAGCCAAACACCAATGACAAAGTTATAAACCGAACAGGAACCAATAGAACTGCAAGCAAAGGCCAGGAGCTTTCTCTTAGGTACGAACCCAGAAAGAAAGAATTCATATTTTTCTAACATTTGGCTCCCATATCTTTAATACTGTTCTTTCCCCATCCCCCCCCTTTTTCCCACTCATTTTTATCTATCTTCCTTTGTTTATTTTTATTTTTACCTTTTTGTCTTGATTGACACCCCCCCCCCCCCCCAATTTTCTTCTATTTATCTTTATTTTTCCTTGTTTCGAACATTTTTTGTTTCTGTTTATTTTATTTCATGGTTTTCCATTCTGCTTTTCCTTTCTTGCGGCTCACGGTTACTGACAATTTCTTTTCTTTTTGTTTAAGCTTCGGCTTAATCCTTGTCCAATTGAATTCTTTCTTTCTGGGTTCGTACCTAAGAGAAAGCTCCTGGCCTTTGCTTGCAGTTCTATTGGTTCCTGTTCGGTTTATAACTTTGTCATTGGTGTTTGGCTAATCCGCTGTTTTTATCTTTTAAGCTGCATGCTTATCTGCTCTTGGCTTTTGTCGGATGTCTTTTCATCCATAAGCTCATTATTTTTTGCATTGAAAAAGGCGTTCCCTGTAACGCCGAAACACGTGTCTGCTGTAATTTACAAATTTGTGCTTCTACATACGTTGTTTGGTCTGACTTTACTATTCAGCACAAAGGTATTTATTTATCTTAAGTAAGTATATACTTTTAGTTAAACAACTTATTAAGCAACATAAACAGTCACACAAGGTATGCGAAATGCCACGAAGGTGAACCAAAAATATACTAAAATAAAAATTATGATTTAAAAAATAGTTGGCAGTTTTAAGTAGATATATTTTTGATGAAATTAAAAAGCATTGTTAAATGTATTGTTCCTTATAGTTTTTACTGTAAAAGGCGCGTGACTGAAAAGTTGTTTTTGTTTTTTTGAAGAATGACCCGTATACATGTGCAACTTCATCCGTAGGTGTAGCTGGTGTGTGTGTGGGGGGGGGGGGGGCAGGGAGAGACAACTGCATCTCCCTAGAGGAGATCCTGTGATTCATACACTCCTTCATAATGTCTCCAAATATAATTTTAAAGTGCACTTGTAAGACTTTTATTTCAAAATTTTCCTATAGGAAAGCCGTTTAACGGTCTTTTCCCTCTCTCCTGCACTAAAATAGCATGGACTGTTCTTTTTTTCTTTTTCTTTTGACTTGAATTTCAAGCGATTACCGACGTTCAAACTTTCTCACCCTTCCCTCACTGTAAAAAAATTCCGAAACGTTACTGGTTATTTCTGTGGAACGTCTCGGGATTTCACACGTTTTCACCTATTTCCCCGTAAAAACAAGTATCATCACAAAAAAGTTTCCTGAATCGCTACAAGTTGCACGCATGCAGACTTTTCCCTGTTGTGGAAAATACTTTTAGCAACCAGTTTAAAGATTGAACGAGCATGTTTATTAACTGTATCGGTCTAGAGTTGCTTACGGTCTGTCCAGATTGACTAAGCTCCCAATGAAATGGAAAAATGTCAATGAATAGCTACAGCTTTGCAAGTCAGGAAGTGCAGGCAAGAGATATGCCTGGTACCTTCTTGCATAGCTTTGACCGTGGTCGCTCTGATTTTTATGGAGCCTTCTTAGTAAATTAGGAAAGTTCTAATCAATTACACTAAACCTACTTAATTTTTCTAGAAGGTTCTAGAGACATGACTGGCTTTAACAGGGCAGATTTCGCACGTTTTCATAAAGTTTCAAGGTTAATTTCAGAAAGGTTACTGACTTTTAGCGGAAAGCGTTCCTGATTTTTCCAAGATATGTTACTGGAAAAAATTGGGCACATCAGCTGCCGATTATTTTCCAGGAACGTTTCTGAATCGTTTTTGTAGTGCTCTCCACCCGCTTCCCTTTTGTAACGTCTACAAAATAATTTAAAGCAGTGAATTTTTAACGTCGGACGCACTCCGAACCTCCGACCCCTTCCCCTAACATTACCAAAGATAACGAATAAATACCTTTGTGCAGAAGATTCAAAAAATCAGTAATCCAACGTCATAAAGCTGATTTTTTGAATTACCAAAGATAGTTCAAAATTGGTTTTAGAGCTGCAGAGCCGGAAAATTCCCAGGGCCCTTGTGCCTTCTGTCTTCCCATTTCACTGAACAGAGACAAAAAATGAATTTTTGGACCTAAAAGTTTCTAAAAATTCTGTGGGGTGGGAACCCCCATGCTCTCTACGAACTTCTCTACATATAACTTAAAATTTCGTTTATGAAACTTCAATCTCAAAAAAGTTCCGGGAATAGTACCTGAATTTTGATCATTCTTCTAAACAGAGGCGTACATCGAACGCCTCGGGGGGGGGGGGGGGGGGGGGGTACGAGGGCACACGCTCTGAAAAAAATAGCACTGTTTTAAAAAAAAAATAAAAAACTCTTATGTGGAGAGGGGGTTGAAAAAAACCTTCTTCTAGTTTGAGTCCAGGACACCCCCAAATTTTTTTAAACTTACTAATACAGTACCCGCCATTAATAAAATCACTGGATTATAAAATCTGCTGCTTTTTCAAATCAAATCTGGAAGAACAGAATCATTGCAATGCCAAAACATGTTAAAACCATCTTTTAATAAAATCACTATCGCCGTTTTATAAAATCAAACTTTTGGACATCATCCGTAAAAAATTTTTAAAGAAGTATCAAGAAGTGAAGGAATCGGTTTCAGAAGATAAGAAAATCTCTGAGTCAAATTTGCCTTTTCATTTTCAAAAGATGCCAGAAAAGCGCTTGATAATGTACGATGCACTTTAGAACAAAGAGGAAAATATGAGGGGTTGAACGTTGAGGTTGAACGTTGAGAGGTTGAACGTTACAAAACACTTTGTAAACTCTCAAACGATATTGAATCTTGGCTCTCCAATTCCTGCTAAGCAAACAACAATAAACCTACATTTTAAGATCTTTGTGCAAATAATTATTAAAAAAATGTACCTCATGTTTAGTTAAAATGATAACTGTATTTTGAAATACTTAAAACAGAATTAAATGAAGTAATTCAATTCATTTTTAGAGTATTTAAACTTCAAAACCTTTCTTTTTTTTTTTTTTTTTTGAATGCCGGATAATAAAATCAGCCGCTTTATAAAATCAAATGTCCCCCCAAACGAATGTGCTTTTAATAAGAGGCGGGCACTGTAGTATTATGCTGTAAAAGTTTTAACTTCTTACTCAAATTTTAAGAGGGCGCTCAATGACCCCTTAATTTAACATTAGCCGTTGCATGGAAACTGTCACAAATTTAGAAACATTTAATTTCCCCGGTTGTTTTTTTTTTTTTTTTTTTTTTTTGTAAGTAATTATTTTATTACAATGTATGTGCATAATATACGTGTATATTATAATATGTAGCATTGTTTTTACAGTTCAATGTATTTTTTAACCCCCTCCCCATACTTATGATGTTTGGGGGAGGTGTTTGAGCACCCTCCTTCAGTTGAAATAAGAAGCTAAAGTTCTTCCAGTACATTACTATTCACAAGTCTAAAAATATTGAAGAGTGTCCTGTTATCTAGGAGAAACTTTTTTACACGTATTTTTGAACCACCGTAGAGGAGAGGGAGGCACGCCGAATTCTATGTACGCTACTGCTTCTAACGTCATCAAAATTTTCGTTTATAGAACTTCTATTCCGGAAAAAGCTTCAAAAAGAGCCCCCGAATCTTCCACCAATCATCTAAGATAGCCTAAATTTTCGTTTTTGAAGTTATTTTTAGACATTTTTAATTTTCGGAAATTTATAATTTATATTTTTTTAATTTTCAGAACATTTTCGGGGAGAAGCCCCGATCCTTTGACGCCACCAAAACTAACTTAAAATTGAAGTTTGAAAAAAATATTGAGGAGAAAGCCCCAACCCCCAAGAATAAGGACTTGAAAGAAGATGGGTAAGAGCAGCAGTTTCAAGTCTTTGTCCCACCCAGGAAAAATTGACGATTCGGCACTTGCAGGTTGCGCCTATGCTGGATCCCTGGCTGCACCCATGTGCATGACCATTTAAGTACAATCAGTCTAGATATAACTACACTGGTGTGCAAAAATTAAGGACGAAGTCGAAAAATTAGCATATCAGCTGAACGAAGAGGCAAAGCGGACAGAAAGACCAATCAGGAGATTAAGTAAGGTGATGCACATGCGCAGATATGCAGGCAGACGTAATGGGGGAGTGTCTGAGTAGTATAAAGCATGTTGTCGGTGTAAGATCAGTATTTCTGGCAAAGAGATTGCACGCCGTATAGCAGTTAAAATCACACCGAGTTGCTGCCTCAGCGAGAAATGGTGAATAATCAATCTGTTAGACGACATCTGGATGCTTTTACCCGAGGTCGAATCATTGGGAAGTTGGAGGAAGGCCGCAGTGTGACAAGTGTGGCTGCAGAGTTCGGAATTGCTCACAGCATCGTTTCACGACTTTGGAGACAATTTCAAACTACATTAACAGCTATCCGGGGGTTCAGTAGTGGTCGTCCACGAGGAACCACGCCCGCAGCTGACCGGTATATTGTCTTACAGGCCAGAAGAAACAGGCGGCAGACAGCGGGAGAAAGCGCTAGACACACGACACAGGCGACTGGACGACCGATATCACGTTTTACCGTGGCCAGAAGACTGCACGGTGGTGGTCTGTTTGCACGACGCCCTATACGGTGTGTATCTCGAACGCCAGCCCATCGGAGAAGGCGTTTTCTGTGGTGCCGGGAACACCGGAATTGGAGAGACAATAAATGCGAACGAGTACTCTTTACAGATGAGAGCAGATTCAGTCTGAGTAGCGATTCTCATCGCATACTCATCTGGAGGAAGCCGCGATCATCCCTCGAACATCATTGAAAGGGACATGTATGGAGGTCGCGGTGTTCTCGTTTGGGGAAGCATCATGCTTGGTAGTCGTACAGACCTTCACATCTTCGACATAGGTTCAGTCAACGGGACCTGTTATTGTAACGAGATTCTTCTTCCATATGTGCGTCTTTTTAGAGGCGCTATGGGTCCGCAGTTTCTTTTCATGGACGACAATGCACCATGTCATCGCACAGTAGCTGCCGAACAGCTCTTAGAGAGTGAGGATGTTGAACGTATGGATTGGCCGGCACGATCTCCGGATCTCAATCCCATCGAGTATGTTATGGGATTTTCTAGGCAGACGTTTGGCAGCTCGTACCTTACCACCAGTAACGATTCGGGAGCTTCGATTGGCGCTGGGCAGCAATGCCTCAACAACTCATTGACACCCTCATTCTCAGCATGGGCAGACGCTGTGAAACCTGCCTAGCAGTCGGGGGAGATCATATCCCCTACTAAAGATCGGATGTTTCTTGCTGGACACCCATCACAGAGATGTTTCGGCCTTCCGTCGCATTGTGATCCATGCTACTTTTTCAATAAAGCTTCTTTTTATCCCTCTGATTTCTCTTTTAGTAAGTGTTGCTTACATTACACATGTTCTTACGTATTAGGGATCTTACGGTATTAAATGTGTTGATTTGCAAAGCTTTTGTAAAAAGTTATATTGAAAAAACCGTCTCGTCCTTAATTTTTGCACACCAGTGTATGTATGATTAAAAAGCTTCTTGATATTTTCATGTAAAATTATTTCCACTGGAAAATAGGAGGTACAAATAAGGACACAACGAATGGAAGAAATATAAGCGCAATGAATTCCCAAATGATTTTGTAGAAATAATCATTTCTTCAAAATCATTTCTTCATAATTTCCAGAAAACTTGACTACAATTATGGAATCAACCTTGATAGACTGCTTTTTCAATTTTTTTCCCTTTTTCATTTTAATTTTTCATTTTTAATCTTTACTAGTAATAAAACTGAAAGCCTCTCTGTCCGGATCTCTCTCTGTCAGGATCTCTGTGACGCGCATAGCGCCTAGACCGTTCGGCCGATTTTCATAAAATTTGGCACAAAGTTAGTTTGTAGCATGGGGGTGTGCACCTCGAAGCGATTTTTCGAAAATTCATGTGGTTCTTTGTCTGTTCTAATTTTGAGAACAAAATTATCATAAGATAGACGAGTAAATTTCGAAATTATCATAACGTGGAACCGTGACATAGGCACAAACCAAATGGCGAGAAAATTCACCATACATTATTTGTAAATATACAGGCGAACCAAAAGACCTTTTAATTTTCTATTACGGGCAAAGCCGTACGGGTACCACTGGTCATCTATAATTAGAAATTGATGGGTCAAGACAAAATGACAAATAGACTGAAGCCGCGCTAACCTTTCAATCGCCTCATGAGTTCGACAGCCAGAAATCGCAAGGAAGCATATCGGGAGAGTAAGGAGCCTATTGAAGTACAAGAGTCTAGTTTTTCGCCAAAAAAAAGTCGAAATGAAGCTCAAGAAATTTATTGAAAAACCGTCTTCGAAAGTCACCTGCACCTTTCCAATGGCTTCCACTTAGGGACTTTCTGGCTCTAAATCTGATTTCAGTTTTTCAGTATGCTAAAAATATACCACCAAAACATTCAAATTTCAGAGGCAAATATTTTATTGCATGCTAGTGTAATTGGTGCCGCAGCACTAATAACGAAACATGGATTTTCAGATGTCCTTTCGCGCCATCGAAGCCTACAGAGGGATCCCATTTTAACAGGTGTGTACGAGGGGGGGGGGGATTCATAGCGCATAAGCCTTTTTTTGGAGGGGGTGGGCTCCGTAGGTTTTGAGAGGATACGCTATCGTCTTTGGAGAATGGACACCCCTGATTAGAATGCTTTTTTAAATTCACATCAAAAAAAAAAAAAAAAAAAATTACGAAAAGCTTTTTCGTTAGGAAATGGGTCAGGAAAATGTCGAGAGATTTTTGAAACACCCCGATGCATCAAAAGTGTTTATCACCAAACAGTGACGCAGACGGGGGGGGGGGGGGAGGATAAGAGGGTCATAACACTTCCTCCCACATGAGGTAGCAAAATTATATGTATGAACACATGCAAAAGTGAAAAATGGGGCTTACATTTCGCAAAAATTTCTACATGATCCCCCCCCCCTTCCATTACATACGAAAAAAACTCTCCCTACACCAGTCTTTAAATCCTCCTCAGGGCAAAAGCTTGAAAAAGCTGCCATTTTGTCTTTCACGTGTTAGTTTATATAGTAATTCATGAATAATTTTTAAAGGTGTAAAAGAACTGAATATTTTGCGTAAGAAACCCCGCATAAAATGTGATTTCTTCAGTAACAAAAAAAAAAAAAATGTTTATTACCCTTTTAACTTTTCAACCAAATATATGCAGGGCTGCAGAGAGCCAAGGCGGGCCCCTACCGCCTTCCAAAAAAAGAAAAAAGAAGAAAAAAAAAAGGGGGGAAAAGAAGGAAAAAAGGGGAAAGAACAACAGAAAAGGGAAAAAAGAAGGAAAAAAAGGGGGGAGAGAGAAAAAAAAATCAAAACTGCTTACTAGGAAACAATTAACTCTGTTTTAAGTGCCACAACAGAAAATACCTAAAGAGTAAATTTTGCTTAATCTTTACGTTTTCTCTTATTACGTCCTCCCCCCACTCTTTCTTTCTTTTCTCTTTTTGAGCAATCACGATTGCTTATTGCTTTCATTTGACTGTTTTTGGCGTGCTATCATTTTTCGCACCGGCGCGGCGCCACCCTCTGCCAGCACCACCCGTCGCGTCGGCTGGCCTCACGACGCTGCTCCTCTTGCGAAAACCGTCTCCAGGTTGCGTCCATATCCTACACACACGCGCATACATACACGCACCAACACACGCATACACAAACACATACACACACATACACAAACACATACACACACGCATGCATACAGACACCTACACATACACACAAATACACACAACTGCCCACACATTCATGCCTGCACACAGACACAAACACATATGCGTACACACACACACATACACATACCCCGCCCCCACGCACACAAACACTCATACACACAACTACCCACACACTCATGACTGCACACATGCCTACACACATACACATACCCCCCCCCCCCCACATACACATGCAAACACACACTCGTGATTGAGAAAAACATAATTTGAATTCAAGATGACAAAATTCAAATTAATTTTTTTTTATTTATTTTTCTTTCTTTTTTCGTTCTTTTTTCTTTCTTTCCGATGTTTCTCTTTCTTTTTTTTTGCGTCAGTGTCACCGGGCCCCTCCAAGGCTCAGGCCCCTAGTTTCCGACTAGGCTGATATGGCCTCTCGTCGGGCCTGAATATATGAGGGCAGGACAAAATGTTCGTTTCCCTTGGAATGTTCCATCAGCAGTAGCCTTGCTTTAAAACATTTTTAGTTGAATTTCAGAAGCAGATATGACTGTCTTTATCCTTTCTATGGTCAAAAAATGAAAATTACTGAGTTTTAGAGAGGGTCTTCCTCCCATACTCCATACGACCCTCCCGTCAGGGAAAGTTTCTCGCAAGGTCTGCCACAGCGACCAACGAGTGAATCAATGAGATTTGAAAAGATTCTGTCCGTTCTGCCCTGCGACGAGTATCATTCCATACCCAAGGAAGGGCGGGGGACGGCGGGGCGACGTTTCCGGAATCCGTTCTAAAAAGACGTTTCATCGATCGGCGCCTTTGCCATGTTGCGCGGCAGACGATCAGAGCACACACAATACCGCCGGTGCTGTGTGGCTGTCTGTGGTCGCGTAGCTGACAAATGACATAGAACCTCTGAATTAGATGTCCTAATGATTGTCTGGGTCTGTCGTTTCAATTTTGTTTGAAGGAAGAGGTGCACATACATTCATGCATACGCACACACACTATTTACGTATTTGATATATCTTTACTAATATTATAAAGAGAGAGGGCGGATTTTTGTGTGTTTATATGTTCGAGGTAATCTCCGGAACCACTGCACCTATTTGAAAAATTCTTCCACTATATGAAAGGTGCTTTCTTACTGAGTAACATAGGCTATAATTCGAAAAAAATCAGATAAATAGTTCTTTTTTTATTCAAATTTAGGCCCAATTTCACGTAAATTGCCTAATATTGGCTATTAAAGGGGTGAAAAATTACTTGCACATATTAATATTTTATATCGTTGAAAAGGGTAGAATTTTCCGCGTTCTAAGGAGTTTGTTTCGATGCTCTAACTTCGTACCGACGGGAGTAATTTGCGTTTTTAGCTCGAACTTTTTTAGGCTTAGCTGAAATTTAGGCACTTCTTTCTTCATTAAATCTATCAATAAAAAGTGAATGAATTGTCCCACAGTTTTCTTTTTGACACCATTGAAAAAAAGCGAGATTTTTTACTCCAGGTCTCTCTCGACCTTCGGTCAAAAAATTAGCTTCTATCTTCAAAGGAAAAAAAGTTACAAGCATTTTTAAATCAATTTCGAAACACATTTTTTGATTCAGGTTTTCAACCATTTTATTTTCGCGTTTCCATGGTTACGCTTTTTGAATCCATTGATTATTTCCATCTTTCTCATTTTCAGTTCTTAAACTTATTTCATGTTTTCATGGTTACGCTTTTAAAATCCATCTTTCGCATTTTAATTTCTTAAAAATATTTTAATATCTGTCGTCATTGTTTGGAAGGGTAATTTTGCATGTTGTTTTTTTTCTTTTATTTAAGTTATTCTTTAAGTTATTAAGTTATTCTTTTAATTAATTGTTGAATATATGTCACTTGACACAATTTTTGTTCTCAAGGTAGACCGGGCAAAGCCGGGCAACGTATCTCTTAAGGCACGTTAGGCGCTGAGCAGTTCAGTCTAGGATTATTGTTTTAAGGCAACCGTTATTGTAATTCATTGTTTTGGAAATTTGTTTTGAAAGAAAAGAAGATTTTGATTTGTTTTTATCCGAGTGAAATGTACGACATTTTCTTCTTTTTTTCCGACGACGATTTTTGAATGTTCTACAGCAGCGGTTCCCAACCAATGGGCCGCGGCCCACAAGTGGGCCGCGAACAGCGTGTGACTGGGCCGTGGACGCTGGTCGAGAATCAGAACCAAAATAAATCTTGGGGTCTCAATTTCCATCCTTTGCGAAAATTTCACTTTCTAAATGTATCGTCACTCAAAAGCCAATAACTAATAGCCAATAAGGAACTTGAAGATTAAGATTTTTCATATTTCTTAGGAACTTTCCCCAACAATAGGAGATGAAATCTAATGAATCAGAAACTCCTTCAAAGAAAATTGCCCAAAGAAACTAGTATTAGCTTCAAACTTCAAGTTAGAAATGCTCTTCCTTTGTTGAACTATGGCATGACTAACCAGTGTATTGAGACACTTGAGGGGCTTTTCGACAACATACCTATTTGATTGCGACTTTTGATTGCAGTTTAAAAAAAAAATCATATAGAAATGCATTGAATGTTACGAATTATTTGAGACTAAAATTATCCATGTTTAAACCAGATATCAACTCTCTGGTGGAGAAAAAGCAGCGTCTTCGATGGAGCTTTAACTTAGATGACTTGTTTTCGAGTTTTCTTACAGCCATGCCAACTAAGTGAATGTTAAAAAGTTATTTTCTTTCTTAAAAAATATTTTGAAAAATTGTTCTTTACAGTATATTTACATCAGTGGTGCAACATTAGGGGAAAAGGACTCTTCAGAACTCCTTCTTTTTAACTCACTTTTAATCCTAATACGGTATATTATTTACACTTCAGAACAGTTATGAGCAGATGCTCCCCCCCCCCTCAGAAGGTAAATTATGGTTGCGCAAATAATATATAGTACTTAGTGGGCCTCAATGGTGTTTTCTACGAAATTGGTGGGCCGCACAACTAAAAAGGTTGGGAACCGCTGTTCTACAGGATTATGTCTTTTTTTTTCCCCCGATGACTTTTGAATATTCCACGGGATTTTTTTTTTTTTTTTTTTTTTTATAGACGGATGGATTATGATAGCGTGGTTGCTGGGCATGTTTGGCGATAAACAATAGAGCTGCGGAATTACTTTTACATTTGAAAGATATTATTTGATGTCTTTTTTTGTTTATTTGGCGAAATATTTTAAATTGCAGCAAAAACCGCTTCACTCGCTAAATAGAGTCTTAAAGCAACTGTAAATCTAATTTAATGATTTGACGAAAAGTTTTAAATTCCAAAGAAACTTAAATAGTTTTTTTTTTTTTTTTGAAAATGTGTGTACGCATTTTATACAAAGAAAAACGATCATTTCACATCAGAAGGGAAGGGGGCGTCAGATTTTTTTTATTCAACGGACTTCCATTAAGTTTTTAGCACGGGCATCGCTGTGCGGGTACTGCTAGTATATATATATATATATATATATATATATATATATATATATATATATATATATAATATGTGTGTGTGTACAGGAGCGGGGGCGATCCGCCCGTCTGGGGGTGACATCCAAAGTGGAATTACGAGTTTTTGAAAAATATAAAGTTAAAATGCATTTTCAAGAGTACAAATTTGAAAATTTGAAGGAGGCGGGGTATCCCTGGAACCCCCCTACCCCATCATGGAGTGAATATTATACTCAGGATTAGTATTAAATTGTCAAAACTTAGATCTAGTAGTAACTTCCTTTCCTCTGAAACTAAAAAACTGAAACCATAAAATGCGTTTATCGTTTTTATTTGTCTTTTTCTGCACTGACGCACTTAAAATTTCGTACCCAAATGTAGTTCTTTCTGAAAATTGTATGAATTTCAAGTTTTCATAAAACATTTTAAACTTTGCGTTGGTTGAGCAAAGGGGGGGGGGGGGGTGACGCCACAAATTATCGCCCCTTGTGTCACCCATGCTAGGTAGTTATGAGGAAAGTTCTACCCCAGCCGCTGTTTTCACCGGACATTTCCCCTTCTGACCACCAATTGTTCCGGCTGATGACATATGGCTTGGCTGAGCAGAACTTCCATTCCTATGAAGATGCCGAAAATTGGGTTGACTCTTGATAGCCTCAAAAGACGCGTCGTTTTTCCGACCAGGGATTTAAATGCTGACAGAAAGATGTGAAAATAAAATGGCTAGCGATGGAAAATCCTTTTAGTGACATGTTTTTAATGGATTTTTAAAACAAAGCATTACTTTTCATTAAAAAAAAAATAGCGGGAACATATTTTTCCTCTTCTCCCGAAGCCAGAGGCATAGCGTGACTAAGCATTTTGTGGGGGAGGGGCACCAGGACTTTTGTGTGTGCCAAATAAGGTGTTGTTGTCCCAACTCCCCCGTTTTTCAGAAATCGGGCCTCCAATTTCGTGATTAAAATTAAAGAAGAAAAAAACAGAAAGGAAACCTTCGAATAGAAATAATATGTGAACATATAGAACAAAAGTGTTAAAAAAGGTTTTTTTCTGTGAAATTTTGAAAACAACTGCAGTTTTTGAATGTTATTTAGGAACATCCAAGGTTTTGCATTATGATTTACCTAACTAAGGGCCTCTGAAACGAATGTTTCGAACATTTTTTTAACCATACTTCAGTCAAATAAAAAATGAATTGGTGAATAAACATAACTTCATAAGGGTCGCTGACAAAATTACATTGCTATTTTTTTTTTTTTTTTTTCGTTTCTCCTCTTTTTTTTTTTTTTTATACAAATATTGTGGAAATTGCAGTTAAGTGGAGAAAAATATATGTGCCGCCAATATACGTTTTAAACAGAGAAAAAGTTGAAACTGAGTATGCGAGATTAGTCACACAAGTAGTTCTAATCTTTAAATATAAAAAGCGAAATTAAACAAGAATTTTACAGCGATATTTCGGAGATATAACATTTAAAACAAAAAAAAGTGAAAAGGTATTGCTGAAAGGAACCATTTCAGTGCTAAATCTTGAAAGATTTTTTGACAGGAGCCGCAAACGCAAACGCTTGTATTTCAAACAAATAAAATATATCAGGCTGGAAATTGACATTTTCATTATGGAAAAACCAAAGCAGTCAAATATTTTTGGAAAAGAAAAACAGATGGTGAGTTTCTCAGAGCATTTTTATTAATAATTTAATCAAATAAAAGAGATAGAAACATTGCCAAAAAAAGAGGATGGAGGGAAGGGCCCGAACTCTATCCCTTCAACTTACACTATCAAACCTAGCCTAGAAGCTCAATTTTGAAACTTTGACTTTGAAAAAGTCTCCGAACCCCACGTCTTCTCCTATCACCATCAAAGATGGTCTAGAATTACGTAAGAACTTTCAAGAAGCATCTAGGAATGCGCCATTGCCCAAACTCTCGAAAAACAGCCCTGCCACATACTTCACATCGTCTAAAATTCAATTTTTAGGAAGTTGAGTTAATTCCGAAGGTCCCCGAACCTTTCCTACCTCTAATATCACCAAGGACTGTCTAAAATTTCGCATTTATCGTGTAGATTCTTATCTCATTAAAAACAACCCTGTTGTAAAAATTTCCCCGCCAAGAAAACCTTTAACTTTTCCACACAAAAAAGAAAACCTGCATCATAAGCCCAAAAACCCTCAGCCTTAAAAAGTTATGATATCTAGTTTGCCCGCCAAGTATCTGCCAAACTATCATCCTCCCTCTTCTCCTCTTTCATCATAGCTACTTCCATTAGAACCTCCTCCCACCTTCAACTCCTCAGAAATATGGATAGATCTTTTAAATTGTTTATCTTGTTTAGCGGGAAGCTTTTTGCTCACCAAGCAACTACTTCACTTTGAAAAGCTTCGCGCCAAACAAGATAAACAATTTAAACATCAAAATTTTTGGGGGGATTTAAATTTTTTCTTTTTTTATTTATTTAACTTTATTTATTCATTTATTTTTTATTTAAATTATTTATTTTATAAATTTTTTAAATAAAAAATAAAAATATAGCTAAAAAATGAAAAAGGGAAAGAGGGTTCCGATTTTTTTTTTGGGGGGGGGGGATTTGCACCATTGAACTTAGGAGGGATAGTCACATTGAACATCTTGAAACTACATTAGCAATAAATGTTCACCCAATGGGGTCGTTTCCAAAATTTTAAAAGTAATTTTTTCTGAAAGAGCATGCTTAAAAACATAGGATCTGACCATTTTTTAAATAATTTATTTAAGTTTAATATTAAAAAAAAACTACTTAAATCTCTGCGCTTTCATTGTTTACACTTCTGTCGTGTGACATCACAAATGATGAAATGCCATTCAATGTTGCCATTCACAGAACGAAATATTTAATTCGCATCTTTACTCACGTCTATTGGCAACGATATGGTTGATAGCAAGCGTAGAGCGCAATTTTAATTCGCTGCTTCATTATCATAACGTGGAACCGTGGTAGAAAGATGCGCCAAAATGCATCATTTGCGACGTCATAAAGACCACGCCTTGTTTGAAAAATCGAACATTTTAAAAAATAATTTAAAAAAAAAACTGTTGGGAAAATGAAAGTATTTTCTGGGTCCATGTATTTTTTTTTTTTTTTTTGCTCATTCTATCCATTTCAATGACTAAAAGTAGTACTTTTGACTGAAGGAAACCACCCCATTCTAAAAAAATAATTCTGTATCTCGAAATCCTTCACAACTCAACGATGTTATGAATTTTTGAAGATGGAAGCGCGCTTAAGTGTTCAATCACGAGCACTTTTTTTCGCATTTTTCCTAAGCCTTGAAGCATATGGGTTGATATAGGGCAGAGGTTTGGAGCATGCGGCCCACATAGTATATCTATTCGCTTCGATGACGAAAAGTAGAGGAAAATGCGCAATAAAAGAACCACAGAAGAAGGGACCGAACACATAAAAATATTGTGTTTGTTCCTATCCTAATTTATACTAACACTGAAGTTGATGTTGGAGATTTCCAATCGGTCTAAATTGAGGCACTTTATTATTTTGAGGTAATATTTCATTTAACCATTTTACAATTACATTCAATTCAGCAAGGCGGATTCTTGGAAATAACAAAACTTTACCGTTATCTAAGCCTTCAACTACAAGGAATTTATCTATTATATATATACAGTATATGACATAGAAAACTGGTATAGTTAAGGGATCACTGTACACTAAAATTTTATTTCTGTTGTTTTGTTGAGTTTTATTTTTGAAACTCGCGGGTATCTCGATCATTGGCTATTATATTTATGAGGATGTTGCAAAAAAAAGAAAGAAAAGAAAGTATGTTTTTTTTTTCTTTTTGAAAATTATAATAACGATAATAATCTCCATAAATTTGGAAATATTTTCAGGGGCATATTCTCAGAATATTCTCCTTCTGAGGGGAATATTCTTACGGAAATATTTTGAACGCTGATCGCTAATGCAGCCATAAAAGTTCTTTCAGTAATAACTAGCTGAATCATAAAACAAGAGAAAAAAAAAATAATAGAAAAAAAACCTTCCAGCATGCAGTCCCTGTCATTGAGTTGAGTTCTGACGCCTTGAATTCAAATTATGTTTTTCACACTCACGAATTGCTACTCGTTGAGCTTCCTATTTCTGTAAAAGGAATAAAATGGAAATGGAGAAAAAATTCACATCCGTCATATTATGATTGGTGGTTTTCTGGATTAGGTAATAAGAATTGATTATTAGGATTCGGTGACAAATATATGGTTAGTTTGCCAATTTGCTCCGGCATAATTGTCATAAAGATAAAATTTACTGCGTGTACCTTTTCGGTATTTTTATTTCTTATCATTCTAAAATGATGGAAATTAGTTATCTGCAAGTTTTGTATTCAGATGAATTTTTTTGCTATTTTATTTTTCTTTTATCTCAATAATTCAAGTCTTTTGCCAGAGCAGTAGATATCAACTCAGAGCCACGAAATTTAGCATAGTAATTAGTGTGAGGGAGTCACAAATTTTCCTCACTGAGGCTAAGTGCTTTGCTGAATTTCGACGTTTTCGACCCCCCCCCCCCTCATGTACATACTTCAGTAAAAACAAAAAAAGAGATAGCGTAATAGCGTATTTTTACTGTTATGGAGTATTATATTCTATTATCTTGAATCCAAAATAACGTTTTTACCGTCTACAGTACAATGGTGGTAAAAAAAATTGCATCACCCCGCGCCGCAAAAGAGAGGAATATCATCCCGACTGCATTCAACACACAATCAAGCATCCCGTATTCCAGATGATTTGGGGGTATATTTCTGATCAAGGAGTTAGTGTGATTCACTTTGTGCAAGGAGCAGTAAACGCTCATATTAGCATTTTGGAGGAGAAATTGCTTCCACTATCCGGGATCACTTTACTTCAGTTCTAGACTTCATTTTCCAATGATGATTCTGCTCCGTACCATAGGGCAAAACAGGTAAATAATAATTTAAAAACCTTTATCCTGCCATTAGAGTTAAATTGACACAGGGTTAAGTAATTTTTTTTTCTCTAAACTCACACGCAGGTTCAGAAATGGAAAAATGTGCAGGGGTCAGCAGTTTGCCTTGGCCCGGAAACAACCCCGATATACGTAAACAATTATCGGATTCCTGCTGTTAAATGTTTATTTCATAAGTTTTGCAGAATGTCGCATACATTCGTCGTTAATCGATCGACCAAAACTTCTCACATAATCCCATTGTTGTGAAAATGCGAGGGTGATGCAATTTTTTTTTACCAGTACTGTATTTTATGTGTTTAGTCTCAGTTTGTAGATTCTGTTGTTTAATCCGTACTGTCAAAAATTCGGAGAACCCGGATCTCATATTGGTCCAGCTTAACAATAGTGCAAAGGCTCATGAGGGCCAGACCTTCGTCATGGTATTAAGATCCAAAATAAAAGCTAAACACCATAGATTCATTCCATGTCATATGGAATCCAACCACCTCCGATTTAGAGGACGTTTTATAGAGGTGCTGACATGCCTTGGAAATTAACCTATGTAAATTTTTAGCTTCCAA
The DNA here is from genome assembly GCF_026930045.1 of Uloborus diversus. Lineage (NCBI taxonomy): Eukaryota > Metazoa > Arthropoda > Arachnida > Araneae > Uloboridae > Uloborus > Uloborus diversus. The sequence continues at coordinate 139,270,928 of NC_072739.1, forward strand.
AACACAAATCATGACGATCATGACCTCAGAAAGAAAAACAAAAGGAAGTTCCAAAATGACCTTCAATGGGGGGATCAGCCATTTTGGAGTCCCCTTTTTTTTTTTATTAAGCCTAGACTCTCAGGACTTGGGTCTTGGTAGCTGAAATTTTGTTTTGGTTAGTTTCAAAGGCAGGTCTGAGTCTATAACATTTCGCTCAAATCGGAGATGGTCGGGTGGAGACGACAAGGTCACTTGACATGAAATACTCAATTATGTTTAGTTTTTGACGCACTTTGCTACATGTTCACTGCCAAAGCCTGCGCGACTCAGCTTAAAGAATAGCGAACCTTTTTTACCTGCAATGATTTGATTACGCAGAAAAATTTTGAGCCTTTATACTATGACATAGTTCTGGCGCTCGCGGGTTCTTATTTTATAAAGTTTTACTGAATTCCAATAATTCCACTCTAGCGCAACCTTTTGGTCAAAAATGTAACTAACATAAAATAAAAAAATTTCATGTGAAACAAAATTCCCCCTTGTGTCTAAGCTTTGCTGTGAAGCAAATCTTTTTATTGTAAATAATTCAATAATTATATAAGGCTTTAAAAAGTCTACTGACCTTTGGATCAACAAGAAAACCGTCAAATAGGGAAACTGTCCCATTGTCGCACTGAAAGATTCAACTAATGTTTAAAACTAATGTTAAAACTTAATGGTTAAAGCATTCTATCAGAAATAAACCAAAAATTAAAGCAAATACCCAGAACCTTAGTTTTGTCCGCTTTTTTTTTCCTGGTTTTTTTTTGAGATAAATTTGTTTCTTTGCGGTTTAGAAGAATTCCTTCTGTTCTGTAATACCGTAAAGTGGGCTACTTGAACCCGTGAGAAAAAAAGTGTTTAAAATCCGTCCTGGTCCTATAAAACTCAATGTATAGTAGTCAGGGCCGCGCCGTCCCTATGTGCGAGGTCGTGCGGTGCACGACGGCGCCAGAGTCAAAAAGGCACCGAGCTCTACGAATCAAAAATGCTCCAAAAATGGGGAGAATCTCTCTTACCAAAAAAAATATAAATGAATTTTTTCATTAAATCCAAAGCCTGATCAAGCCAAAGTGATGCCCAGACCCTGGCAAAACGAAGCCCCTCTTACAAAAAAATCTTCACACTTTTCGAGTGGAAGCTTCCAAAAAAAGAAGGAAGAAATTTACCCTATTTTTGGTATCCCTAAAATTGTGGTGCTCAGGTTCATGGACCTGCCGGACCGTGCGTTTACCAGGCCCTGATTATATCAAATAGGGAAGTTGCAACCTGTTAAATGTTCATATTTTGGCTATTGGATATTGTTAATTGACCCTCAAAACTAAAAAATTCACCATCGCGGAATTTTAAAACACCGTGGTTGATTTTAATGAATTTTTAAAAATCCACTCGCAAAAGTGCGCTCATCTGAAACGTCACGAGCCTACGTCACAGGGCGCGAATGGGCAGCCTTCCGCCGAAGATCCCTTGTTTTCGCTACGGACATTTTGAGCGCGCTGATATTTATATTTTTTAGAAATTCAATAATCCTTTTGAACACAATATGGAGGCCGGATTCGTTAAAGCACAATCTAAATAATCTTCCTCAAGTAACATCAATAATGATATTCGAATATTTCCGAGAGGATGAGAGGTTTAATGTTCCAGAAACGCGAGGAGTTAAATGCGAGGAGATAAGCCTTTTACGTTTCGTCTTCGAAGTCGAATGCGTGACCTTCGGCTTCTCCCCTATCGGAAAGCGCATGACGTCACTTCCTATGCCATTTGACGTCACAAGCGCTTGAACTTTAAAAATTAATTTTAAAAAAGCTACTTATCGTATCGCAAAATTTTTTTCATCTATAATGTTCATACATGTTACTCTATCATATAAAAATAAAATTGAAAAATCGAAAACTTCCCTATTGTGGCGGTGAAATTACACAGCTCATTAAAACAAGCAATCCGCTCGCTGCCTATCCGAAAGGAAAAATTAATGCCTTTTTGTGTCTAAATATGCTATTCAAAAGCGCAATCTTTTACAGTGAAAACACATGATGCAAATTATTGTATACATTAGCAGTTTTCTTCCTAATGTGGAGCCGTGAATGCTATTTCGGTATGTCTATAGTACACAAATCTGAGTGAGCATATGAGGAGCAAGAAATTCATTCATCATTTTGGTTTTTGAGGTTATGTTGTATTGTAATTTATGAAATACGTATGTCCTTTTTTAATTTCAAACTATTGTTCATGATAATTCGAACAATGTTATCATACATGGAAAAATACTGTAAGCCCATTCGCATATATTTATTTGTGCGTTCTATTCATATATTGTAGACATCAATTTTGGTTAACTTTTTAGTTCCAAAAAGTAGCGAGTTGACCGTAATTACTAGATCCCCCCACTCTTTTTTCTTTAATTATTTGCGCATTGAAAGAGCTATGGAAAATAAATTTGTTTTATTTATCATATTTAATGCCTTCTTAATGATTCCGTATTTTAGAAATATTGGTTTTACCGGAAAGAATTTCAGTTTCAGAATTTAACCCTCTATACATGAATTTAAAAATATAATGAGTAGTACCCTGTTGTCATGTTTTAACAGGCATAAAAGTGTTTAATTATTCATCAATTAGAAATTAGAGAGATATTTAGAGCGGCGCTAACTTTAACATTTAAAATGTTTTCTTTAACCAAAACACATTAGCATATCAGAGGAGCTACTTGAATTCGAACTAACTTCGAGATATGAAGTAAAAACATACATTGTAATCCAAAATTTAAAACACATTTTTACACAATGTTTTTTCTTTTTTTTAATAAATTAAATGCCAAACTTCTCCCCCCCCCACTTCATATTTGTCTAAAAAACATGTTTCCGGGTGTTAACTATATTTTTGCCGGACGCAACTGCATAAAGACGCTCAAAAGACATTTGCACGACGGCGTCGATCAGGCTTGGCGCGAGCCTGAGCGTAGTCTACATCGCTTAAATTAAGCCTTGAGATTAGTTTACCTTTTCTGAACCAAATTAGCGTTAGAATTATTTTTCGTTGCTAGTAAGTATTTCATTGTAAATATTTACTCATTGTTTTATCTATTTATCTTTACCTTCTTTTATTTTTTTTTCAATTTAAAAAAAGAGTTTTTATAGATTTTTAAGTGACTAACTTGAAATTCATTAAAGGAAAATATGCAAGTTTCGTGGAACTCTTGAGGAATCTTCATGGCATCCTGGGTTTTCACAGAGCACAATTAAACAAAAAATTTTGATGGTAATCTTCTTTATCTTTATACTAATAATAAAGCTGAAAGTCTCTATGTCTGGATGTCTGTGACGTGCATAGCGCCTAGACCATTCGGCCGATTTTCATGAAATTTGGCACAAAGTTAGTTTGTAGTATGGGGGTGTGCACCTCGAAGCGATTTTTCGAAAATTCGATGTGGTTCTTTTTTTATTCCAATTTTAAGAAAAAAACTATCATAAATTACGAAATTATCATAACGTGGAACCGTAACATGGGCACAAGCCAATTGGCGAGATACGAAATTATCATAATGTGGAACTGTAACGTCGGTACAAGCCAATTGGCGAGAAAATTCACCATACATTATTTGTAAATATACTGGCAAACCAAAAGACCTTTAATTTTTCTATTACGGGCGAAGCCGTGCGGTGCCACTAGTTTTATATAAATCGCGTTGCGTATTTGGGGTAAATTCCTTTTTTCTACGGGGGAGCGGAACTTTACATTTGTATTCGCAATTTTTCTTGAATAAATGAAGATTTCTTGAATAAATGAAAATAAAAGAAGGTAAAATAAGGTAAAATTGGCAGGATAAAAATTGTAATAGTTTTTAATTTATTCAAGAAATCTTTTATAAAACATCGACAATTATAGTCTCCGCCCAAATAACTGCGAATGGCAACAGGTCCAATGAATGGCTTGATTGATGAGAAACGCTCAAAACCTTCTGCAAAGGAGACGTTTACTTGAATGCACAGCCTTCGGTTAAATGTTAGAACCGGCATTTAATTGGACTTCGTGTAACTGGATGACCGATATCTTGGCTTTTTTTTTTTTTTTTTTGTTCTTCTAACAGAATGGGAAAATTTTCTGTTTTCTCTTTTTTTTTTTTTTGCAGGTCAGAGCTGGGGGGTTGGATAGCACATGTCAGCATTTTCGAAGAACTTGTCACTTTTTATAATACTCGTTTAATGTCAACCAATACTTAGTCTATCACGCCGTTGAAATAAGCAAGTAAATTTCTGCTAATTAGATAAAAATGCAAATACTCGCTGACTTGTGCGTTACCGACCTCTATAGAAACCTGCAAATTAGTATAATATGCCAACTGCTCCAGCTCTTTGATAACGTAGCAGTTACTCCCATCCTGTTGTTCATATTGTTTAACTTTTCATATTTACATGGTTTTCAATTTACATTGTTAATATCCTTTTGAGCTTTTTGCTGTTGTTTAGTACACTTGCAATTGTGCTACCAACGAGTGAGACTTTAAATAATATAAGTAATATACATTTAATACTATAGCTGCATTTGTGCTGTCTAAATGTAGAATATTTTATTTCAAGATTTAATAATTATATATATATATATATATATATATATATATATATATATATATATATATATATATATATATATATATATATATATATATATATATATATATATATATATATATATATATATATCGGCGAGCCTTCCTTCTTGTTCAGGCGGGCTTGTTCATAAATAAGGCGGGAAAATACTTTACATTACAATGACATTGAATCTCAAAATACAAATGCATTGTGTATCTTCAGTGAGAGCATGAACAAATGAAAAGTCTTGAAAGCCGATAAGATTTTCCATGTTACGCTAAGAACAGCTATGAGCCTGAAGATCGACTTTTCCGCCGTACTCTGCTGAATATCAGAAAATGAGTTCTACAGAGAGATATTTTCTTACGGAGAAAGTGCAGTGAGCGATTTTTTTTCTTATCGACAACACGATCAATTCATCCCTACAGTAGAACTTCAAAAATTCGAGCTGAGCTAATTGGGACCAATTATTATTTTCAAATTATTCGGATTTTCGAAAATTCCTTCGGAAAAAAATCTTTTATGAAAATAGTATGCAATTTAAGCAAATAAAGTGATTATGCAATATGTATGTACAAAGGGCTTAATCTTTACTAATAATTAAGCTTAAGGTCTGTATGTCTGAACCTCCTGGGTCTCTGGATGTCTGTTACGCACATAGCGCCTAGACTTTTCGGCCGGTTTTCATGAAATCTGGCACAAAGTTAGTTCGTAGCCTAGGGGTGAGCACCTCAAAGCGATTTTTCGAAAGTTCAATTTTGTTCTTTTCTATTCCAATTTTAAGAACTTTTTATAGAGCAAATTATCATAGCACGGACAAGGAAATTATCATAACATGGACGAGTGAATTGTCATAACGTAGACGAGCAAATTCCCATAACATGGGCGAGAAAATTAACATAGAAAATTGGCGAGAAATTCATCACCCATTATTTGTAAATATACAGGCGGACCAAATGACCTTTTGATTTTTTCTACTACGGGCAAAGCCGTGCGGGTTGCACTAGTTTCTAATAAAGGAGCTCTATAGTCTTAAGAGCTCATTTTAACACGTAAATAGCTTGTATCCAGTCTAATATGTAAAAATTCACATGCAGTTGAAAAGTAAAGCAGCTGAACTTCCATGCAAAGAAAGCGTTGTATGTACATAAAATATTATACATTACATAACGGTACATTATGTAATTATATTTTTCAACAACAGTTAACAGAAATGAACTTTCATCGTTTACCTGAAGAAAATTTATAAAAACTTCATGGGAGTGCGTTTGGATTTTTGATGTTTCGGATTGTTGACATTCGGATTTTTGACACTTCAGTTTGTTAACGTTTGGATTTTTGATGTTTCAAAGTTTCGACGCTTCAAATTTTGACTTCCAGATTTTTGAAGTTTCAAATTGTTGGCATTCACATTTATGACGTTCGGATTATAAGTTTTAGATTATTGGCATTCGAATTTTTGATGTTCGGATTTTCGACGGTCAGATTTTTGACGGTCTATTGTAATTTATTTTGTGACTATACATTTGTTTTAATATTTTATTTCATTATCGTACTTTTAAAATCATGAGTAACTGGATTTTTACAAAATAGGGGAATTATAAGCAACGAAATGGAGTTTTTAAGAACTGGTTTTAGAGAAGACAATCACAAAATCATTGACGTTTTGTTCTGAGTAAGATGATAAAAGTAAATCTGATTTACCGTTACTCCAATTATTAATATGGCTATTTTCTCCGAAATACGCTCTTTCAAATATTTCATGAGAAGTTTTCTCCCTTTGAGTTTTCAGTCATTTCTACGCATTTCTGAAAAAAAAAAAAACGGGCTAATGTGTGCCTCACATGGCTTCTTTTACTCCAATTTAATGTCATTTTCCCATTATTGGCAATTTTAATGTGATTCAATAGTTTACTTTCTAAATATCACCAACAGTGGCCAAATTGAAACCGGATTTTTAAAAAAATTGCCAAATTTGTCGCCAAGTTGGTGACAAAACTTGGCGACCAAAGGACTGGCGATATATCGCCAAGTGTCCGTCAAATTGTAACACCACTTGAGTTTACGTCGAAATTAACAATGATTTTCCCCCAAAAATAGGCAAAAGACCCCCTTAGAAACACCCGAATGCAACCAAAAGCGGAGGTGCACAACTAGCCCCACTAGGAGTCTACGTACCAAATTTCAACTTTCTAGGACATACCGTTCTTGAGTTATGCGACATACATACGCACATCTGCACATCCGCACATACGCATATCCGCACATACGCATATCCGCACATCCGCACATACGCACATACATACATGCGTACATACAGACGTCACGAGAAAACTCGTTGTAACTAACTTGGGAATTGTCAAAATGGATGTTTCGTGTGTCTATACGTTCTTAGGCACTTTTCCACGTGTGTTCAAATCGAAAAAAAAAAACTTAACATTCATTCGGGATTGAGCAAAATGGAAATTAAGGTCGATTTTTGAGTGAAACTTTTTCCGCGAATACAATACTTCCTTTTTTCTAAAAGGGAGTAAAAACACTTAAAAACTTATGAGTTATTTAGTACACGATATTAATTTGACCTATGTTCGATGTATCAACTTGGACCAAAAAACGCTATCACTTTAACTAAAGAACGGTGAAAACAGCTTCAAATATAAGCAATTTCTGTTAGATATACTTATGCCTTACATTCAAGGAACATAGTAGTATTTTGCTTAATATGATATAATCATCAGCGCCCTATACAACAGTTGAAAGAAAATCATGAACATTCAATTTTGTTCATTAAAAAAAAAACGACTTAAAGTTCTCTAGTTTACATATACTAATTTTTAGAAAAAATAATTTACCACATAGTATAATTGTTTTAAACTAGTAATTCATTACCCTTGCAACATAAGTGTCAGCACAAAGAACTAAGTGTACATCAGCGCAAAAATTAACTCTATTTTCTCCGTTAATAAATACACAATACAGGTTTTTACAACACGCGTCTGTCACTTGGAAAACCGCCGGAAAAAAAAAGAATTTGTTTCGTACCACTTAAACTTTCTATAGTCGAGGATAACAGACCGGTTCTGAAACATTGATTTTTTTTCTTTGAAACTTTTTTTCTTTCTATTCCTCAAATTTCTATGATCTGCAGCTGATTAATCAGTGTTTTGAAATTTATAGTTTTACGTAAATTACAATCTATCTTTACTGATCTTTACCCACACTATATATCACACAAAAAGAACACTAATATATCTTTTTTTTTTTTTTTTTGTTTTTGAAAGTTATGGTAAGATATAAGAAGATCATAAAAAAAGCAATATTATCTGTAGTGAGGAATTGTGTCATTAAATAAATGATACTGTTCACGAACTAGTAATAATAAAATAAAAAAATAAATAAAGTGTTTATTTTGAAGCAGACAAAATTAAAATGAGAACATTTTCTCAATGAAACAATTTAAATATATTCGGTACAAGAAATTCTTAACAAGTGTCATTTAAAGAAGAATTATTCATAATCATCGTATCCAAACTTTTAAAGTTAAATTATGTTACAAAAGTATATGAAAACAACTAACAAATGCAAAGACTTTGCAGTCCAGTGGAAATTGGCAGAAAAAAAGGAAAGAAAAGGCGAAAATAAAAGTAAACACTATTTTTACATACGGAAATAGTAGAAAATAATATTTATTGCAAGATTTGTTTTTCCTCCAGAACTTCGCTTTCTTATCAACCACGCCATAGTTTCACTTACCGAAATATCTCTAAAAACTTTATCAACAATCTGTTATCGTAAGTTTTAAAGCATAAATATTCTGCATGCAAGAAAAATATCTTCGTTGCGTAATTAACTAGAGCACACGCACAATTACTGTTGTAATAACCGATTACAACAAAAGTTGTGCAGTAAATAACGACACGTTGCTCATAATTACCGTTGTGATAATCAGCTACAACGCTAACTGCATAGTAATAAACTGAAATTTATGCACGATTATTGATATATCCCCAGTTTTGCCGACATTTCAAATCCCCCCCCCCCTTTAATACATGAAAAGGTTTGACTAAAACTGAAAAACAAGGGGAGACAAAACTTCGTGTCGGGGAAACTAGGGAAACACCCGATTATTATTTTAATACTCAAATGCAAAAATAATTGCACAAACAATTTTATTTTACACGCAGTTATTTCTGTGATAATGAGCAACAATAAATGCACCGCTGTAAACTAGATTATAAGCATAATTATCTCTTTATAGTAAACTAGCAGTACCCGCACAGCGATGCCCTTGCTAAAAATTTAATAGAAGTCCGTTGAATAAAAAGAATTGACGCTCCCTTCCCCTCTAATGTGAAATAGTCATTTTTCTTTGTATAAAATGCGTACACAACCTTTAAAAAAAAAAAAAAACTATTTAAGTTTCTTTGGAATTTAAAACTTTTCGTCAAATGATTAAATTAGAATTACATTTGCTTTAAAACTCTATTTAGCGAGTGAAGCGGTTTTATAGTTTCAATTTAAATTATTTCGCCGAATAAACAAAAACAAAAAAAATAATAATAATATCTTTCATATGTAAAAATGATTCCGCAACTCTATTGTTTATCTCAAAACTTGCCCAGCAACTGCGCTATCATAATCGATCCGTCTAACAAAAAAAAAAAAAAAATCCCGTGGAACATTCAAAAATCGTCGTCAGAAAAAAAAAAGAAAGAAAATGTCGTACATTTCACTCGGATGAAAAGAAATCAAAAGTTTCTTTTCTTTTAAAACAAATCGCCAAAACAATGATTTACATTAACGGTTCCCTTAAAACAATAATAATAGGCTGTACTGTTCAGCGCCTAAGACGTCAAGCGACCATGCTACCGGAACCCAGCTCTTTTGCGAGTGAAGCGGATGTTTTTTCTTCGGCAATAATAAATATTTCGCCAAACAAACAAAAAGGTATAAAATCGCATTAACAGTAACTTTCAAATCTTTATATATTAAGAGCTGCGTTGCCCGGCTTTGCCTGGTCTACCTTGATGCTACCGGAACCCAGCTCTTTTGCGAGTGAAGCGGATGTTTTTTCTTCGGCAATAATAAATATTTCGCCAAACAAACAAAAAGGTATAAAATCGCATTAACAGTAACTTTCAAATCTTTATATATTAAGAGCTGCGTTGCCCGGCTTTGCCTGGTCTACCTTGATGCTACCGGAACCCAGCTCTTTTGCGAGTGAAGCGGATGTTTTTTCTTCGGCAATAATAAATATTTCGCCAAACAAACAAAAAGGTATAAAATCGCATTAACAGTAACTTTCAAATCTTTATATATTAAGAGCTGCGTTGCCCGGCTTTGCCTGGTCTACCTTTAGAATAATGTGTTAAGTGACATATATTCAACAATCAAGCTTAAATAAAAGAAAAAAAAAACACCATGCAAAATTACCCTTCCAAACAATGACGACAGATATTAAAATACTTTTAAGAAATTAAAATGCGAAAGATGGCTTTTAAAAGCGTAACCATGGAAACATGAAATAAAATAAGTTTGAGAAATTAAATGCCAAATAAGGAAATAAACAATGGATTCAAAAAGCGTAACCGAGAAAACGCGAAAATAGAATAGTTGACAACTTGAATCAAAATGACATATTTCGAAATTGATTTAAAAACGCTTGTAAGTTTTTTTCTTTTAAAGTTAAAAGCTAATTTTTTCGATCAAAGATCGAGAGAGATCTGGAGTAAAAAATGTCGCTTTTTCCAATGGTGTCCAAAAGAAAACTGTGGGACAATTCCTTCACTTTTTATTCATAGATTTAATGAAGAAAGTAGTGCCTAAATTACAGCTAAACCTAAAAAAGTTCGAGCTAAAAATGCAAATTACTCCCACCGTAATTAAGTTTGAGCATTGAAACAAATTGTTCAGAACGCGGAAAATTCTACTCTTTTCAACGATACACAATATTAATATGTTAAAGTAATTTTTCACCCCTTTAATAGCCAATAATAGGCAACTTACCTGAAATTTGGGCCTAAATTGGAATAAAAAAAGAACTATTTATCGGATTTTTTCGAATTATAGCCTACGTTGCTCAGTAAGAAAGCACCTTTCATGTAGCGAAAGAATGTTTCAAATAGGTGCAGTGGTTCCGGAGATTACCTCGAACATATAGGGTCTGGTGGGGGAAAGTGGTCAATGGGGTAAAGTGGTCATACATCAAATAAATGACTATAGCTTGGAAATAAATGTTCGAATGAATGTGAAAATTTTATTTTAGATTCGGGGAGTTAGAAACTACATTTTTAATACAAAATTTCCAAACCTGGCAAAATTTTATTTGGTAAACAAAATATTTTGTGTAAATATGAAAATTTTAAAAATCTAAACACCTCTTTTAACTTCTTTGGGAAATTTTGTCTGTTAGAATTATGAACAGATTGACGGCACAGGAAGCTTCCTACATGTCTTAAGATCGCTTACTCATTAGCAGTTAGCTGAATATATTTTAGATCATTTTTTAGAACAATTTCAGTAAGATGGGGTAAAGTGGTCATAATATTAGGCTTAACGAATATTGTTCTTCTAATGTCACTTAAGAGTTATGTATAAGGCAGATATGAATTAAATATTAATTTCACTTAATATGTATTGTTTTTACCGTAAATGGGGTTAAATATACGAGTATATACGTATGCATACGCATATACTCGTGTAGGCACGTATACAAACGTATTCACATAAATGCACCAATAAATACGTATATGGGTATCTGCGATATGGGTATTTTTTATCTATGCAGACGACTATGCAAGTATATACTTGCTTTTACTCGTATGTATACGAACACTTATATACTCAGGTAGACACGTATATACACGTACGTACTCGAGTAGATACTTACATACAAGCATATGACATACAAGTATACAGGGTTAGTTTAAACTCTTGGGAAAAATTTTACCAGGTGTTAGAGGGGAGGATAAGAAGCAAGAATCCCAAGGCACATATGGTCACAAACACAATGCTGACTCGCTACATGCACGCAAAGCCAAAGACTGATGGATGCAAAACAGGTCACAAATTTGTTACACTAAGACAATTTTGCACAACATTTTAGGCTGCAAGAAGGCTTTAAAGCGATTGAAGAAATTTGCGGCCTGCAGCTGTAATGCATGCGTCGCAATCACAAAGCACTCTCTGTTTTAATAACGAGACTTTTTAAAAACTTTCATCCATCGCTGCGCCTTTGTTGCGATGCGTGTATTAGAACCACTACGGGCCGTAACTTTTGAAAAGTGCTCTAAATATTCTTAAAAACTAAATTTTGAGTAAAATCATCTTTGTGTAAAAAATTTGTGACCTGTTTTGCATCCATCAGTTTCTGGCTTTGTGTGCATGTAGCGCGTCAACGACCATAAACTCCTTATTATTCTTTGCTTTTTATCCTCACTTCTCACACCCCTTAGATTTTTGCTCAAGAGCTTGGATTCACTCTGTAGGCATACATGTATGTAAGCGTATATACTCGTGAATACATATATGTACTGGTTGACGAGTATGTACGGACACATAAATGTACGTATATACGTTTTTTCAGGTATATAATTGTGTTTACACGTATACATACGTATATACTCGTGCTTCCATATATACGTGTATATACGTGAGTAGACACGTGCAAACACGCACTGGATGAATCCACGAATTAACTCGTGTATACCCGTAAATACATTTATGTACAGTTATGTATATACCCACATGTACACTTGTACATATATGCGTATATACGTCTACAATACACATATAAACTCAGGTCTGCACGGTATCTACTCATATATGAACGTGATTACTCATGTTTACACGACACGTATATACTCGTGAATACACGTATATATTAGTGCATATACTTATAACCATAAAAATAACTGAAATATACAAATATTAGGGTTATTTAATACGGTTTTGCATTTATTTTTAACTATGACCACTTTACCCCATGCTATGACCACTTTCCCCCATCCCATGGGGTAAAGTGGTCATAAATACAAAGGGAAAAGAAAGTGTTATAAAACAAACTAAATCAATATTTTTTTTTCTAAACTTCAGTGTACTGTGTTCTTTAATAATGCAATGTAAAATAACAACAAAAAAAGTTGAGGTGTTTAAATTATTTGTTGTATTTATTATCCACCAAAGTTGAAAACCTACGATTTTATGACCACTTTACCCCACCAGACCCTAAACACACAAAAATCCGCCCTCTCTCTTTATAATATTAGTATAGATAAAAGTAGGGTTTCAACGAAGTTCTGGAAGGAAGTCTGTGGCGAACATGCGTCCAGAAGACCCCATAGCACCTATAGCCTTGAAATTTTGTACAAAATTACTTCGAGCCCCTGGATGTGCACCTGGGTTTTTTTTTTTTTTAAACTCGAATTAGTTTTTTTGTAATTAATTTTTTAAGCTCAAATTTCGCGTAAATTGCCTATTATTGCCTATTAAAGAGGTGAAAAATTACTTGCACATATTAATATTACACATCGTTGAAAAGGGGAGAATTTTCCGTGTTTAACGCAAATTGTTTCAATGCTCTAGCTTAAATATCGCGGGAGTTTTTTGCGTTTTTAGCTCGAACTTTTTTAGGCTTAGCTAAAATTTAGGCACTACTTTCTTCACTAAATCTATCAGTAAAAAGTGAAAGAATTGTCCCACAGTTTTCTTTTTGACACCACTGAAAAGAGCGGCTATTTTTACTCCAGATCTAACTCGACCTTTGGTCAAAAAACTAAGTTTCTATCTCCAAAGGAAAAATGCTATAAGCCGTTAAATAGTACAGTGCAATTAGACATGAACCCCAACATCCAAAGTAAAAGTTTCCCGTACACTCCAAATTGTTGTATACTGTCCCCATATTGTTTGGTAAAAAGTTACACCGTTTTCAACGTCGGGTTTCGGGGGGAGGGGGAAGAAGTTGTTAAATTAGTAGTTTTTACCAGTTTTTTTGGAAATATTTAAAAAACTATGGCGTTTAGCGCGAAAAGTGTAATGTACAAAATAATCTACACTAAATTACGAACAAAATGGTTCTAAGCATTATTTTGTCGAGTGAACGATTCCAGAGTTACGGCGGGTGTAAAAGTAAAAAATTTTCGCATTTTAAAGAATTTTTGGAAAATGCAATTCTAACTCCTCCGTAAACAGAAATAACTAAACAATTTTATTAAAAAGTAATATTGTACAATCGTATTCTAGTCTAAAAGAAACTAAGAGGCACCACATGGAGTTAGAAATGTAGAAATACTGGGAACGAGAACCGGTTTTCTGCAATTTGCGTGAACTGTGATAAAGCACTTGAAGTTAGACTACTAGCTTCAAAAAAGATTGAAAACAAAACATTCAGAGATAGACTAGAAAAGAAAGTTAGCTATTCAGTCTCTAGCCTCTATTACCAAGTCTATGACAATTAGCAACACCACTGTATGTGTGAACCCTAATACCAGGGGTGTTTGTGATCCGAAATTTCAGAAATTTCCGACATTTTTTGGTTGACAACACATTCTAAAACGGAAAAATTATTTTAAAAAATTAAAAAAAAAACTTGAAAAATAATTTTTATCTATGATTTAAATGATTTTTGTATGCATAATTTGAAGAGTTTTTACTGGGGAGGGAGAAGGGCCGAGCTTCCTCATAGTTTCAGAAAATTTCACACTGCCTTCAGAAAATTTTACTTGAGTCCACGTGCACCCCTGCCTAATACTCTCTCACATCGGATGGTGTGCACTGTAAGAAAATATGAGAGACTTTAAGAAATACTGTTTTTGCCACGAAAAAATATTCTAATAAGCGGGATATTCCAAAAACCGGGATAAAAATAACACATTACATTGGTTTGGTACATTGAAAATGTATTATATTAAGCGGGATATTCTTTTAACCGATATTCTAATAAGCGGGCTCGCCTGTATTTTAATTTGAATTATGTGCATATCCTCCACCCTTGGTTCCAGATTCAAATGAATCATCGATCACCCCTTATTTAGAAAAAGTGTCCTACATCATTGATGAACATCACCTTCTCATCGTGTTTTCTGACGTCTCCCAGCTACTTTCAGACAGATTTGCGAGCAATACATAAATTACGTAATTGCTCATTATAGGCCAGCAACTTGTTTTTGATGAATACGAGCAAGGAACCACAAAAGATGAAGAACAATTACGTAGATCACGTTCTACCACTAACATTGAAGTCAAAGTTGAAGACTCAATCGATCAACCAAAGTGAATTTCTAAGAAAAAAATGTGCCTTATTTCTCTCCTGACAATGTACTTGCAAAGAGGCGGTTGCACAGTTCATCAAGCATCGGGTGACGATGACTTATTTATATTTTTAACAGCGATTAATAAAGCTAAGAATGGAGTTGAAGCTTGCGTGATCGGTGATGACATGAACTTACTAGTCTTGTTGAATGTTCACACACCATCAGAAAACAAATTGAAAATGGTGGTACCAAAGAAAGACAATCAGCAGGAGAAGGTGTGCGCAGAAAAGTATTTCTTTCTTGCGATGTTTGGAGCAAAGAATACTGAAGATCTAGATAGCTTTCGCTACCAGTGTTACTTGCAGGCTATTGCAAAGCAGCCCATACATTCATTGTTCACACACACACAAGTTGGCTTACCCTCACTTCAACAGCTACCAGGCAGCATTCATATAGAACCTACCACCAGGTTCAGCAGCGGCTGGATGAAAAAAAGAATTTACCTCCAGTGGGGGTGGAAGAAGATTGGTGAATACCTGAGACCAATTACAACAATCTTATTAGTTGGCCCTCTTTGGTATAAATACCGGTGTCCATTTGGTTGCTGTCAGTTCTCTCACAACTTCTGGTTGTGCTGGTGAGCTTTTTGCACCGATGAAGAAACTCCATTGTAGCCTTGAAATAGTTATATGCTGTATTTTCTTCAATATTTGTGCTTTATTTACGTTGGTTTTTTCACTTTAATCAATTACAACAATGCCTTCTGCAACTCCCAAGGAATTACTTTCCCTCATAGTGCGCGTTTAAAAAGCCGAATGCGTCCATAACTGGGCGAGTGCAGAAGTAATGGTCTAAACTGCTCAAGCATGTACAGTAATTGTTCAGGTCTAGGAAGTAATAACAGGGGCACTTATATCATAGACAAAGATCTAGAAGAGGACGGTGGTATGCTTGAAGAGGACTGAATACTGGTGAATACTTTGCATCACAATATGTCGCATTCAACGTTCTACATTTTTATTAAATATTAGTATTGAACTCAGTTTACGAACGTCAAAAAGTTTGATAAAATATGGTTGCAATATACAGGCAAAAAAGCCTATTTTCTAAAGAAAAAACTTCAAAAGCAGCACTTATAAAAATGTTATTAAAAATGATATAACTATAAATCATAATTGCTATGAATTTTTATAATTTAAAATCATCTATGTTTAAAATATATTCATTCTTATTGCGGCATTGTCTAGAGAAAGTTTGGGTTTCTCCGTGCCGCAGATTTATATAACCACGGTCCATGAATGCTTTTTTCCCCTTAAAAGTAGAGCCCCTTGAGTAGGTTGTGAGGTTGTCGTTAATTCAAGGGCTAATCACAAACATACCACCGGCACCATAAATCGCAATTTGCTTTTACAAAACACTCCTCATACAAAATATTAGTTTCCTGAGTGATAGTGAATTTTTTCAGAGTGATACTGAATTTTTTTCCCGAAAAATCTAAAAAAATGCGAAAATTTTCTACTTTTACACCCGCTCTAACTCTAAAATCGTTCACTTAACAAAATAATGTTTAGGACCATTTTGTTCGTAATTTAGTGTAGATTATTTTGTATATGGCACTTTTCGCGCTAAACGCCATAGTTTTTTAAATATTTCCAAAAAAACTGGTAAAAACTACTAATTTACCAACTTCTCCCCCCCCCCCTCCCCCCAAAACCCGACGCTGAAAACGGTGTAACTTTTTACCAAACAATATGTGGACAGTACACAACAATTTGGAGTTGACGGGAAACTTTTACTTTGGATGTTGAGGTTAGACCTTTTTTCGGTCTATTTGCACCGTACTAAAAAATCAAGTTAGAATAATTTCACCTGCATTAAAATTATTGATGTTTTATTTGGCGCTGCCATTGTAACGTCTTTTCGATTCGCTTTTTTTTCTTTCTTATTCACAAACTTTAAGGGTTTCGATTTTAACGGAAAATCTTAGGCTCAACTCAATTCAAGCATCGAGCTAAAGAGCAAAATATATTACTAGAGACCACGAATATGAAAGCGACTTTTCAAACGTACAAAACTGTAGTTTTGCAATGCTCAGGAGTTCCTTAGCCCTTACGGCTCTGCAAGTTGGTATTTTTTATCCTTTTTGAGCTCATAATGTGTTTTTAATCTGTTTCTTTTTAATTAACGGTTTAAACCTTTGTGAATCAAGTAAGATTTCAAAGCAATCTTCGGGGGTTGGTGAGCGTTAGCGAGCAGGGGACAGAGCCCCTTAGTTTTGGTAAAAAATCAACAATAACAATAACAGTGAAGTAATAAACTACAATATGCACACAATTGTTGTTGTAATAATCAAACACAACACTCAATGTGCAGTAATAAACTATACGATGTGCATTTATGGCTGTAATAGCCAAATGAATCAATTATTATGTAGTAATATCCTACAATATACAAATAATATTAATAACTACAACTATCAACAACAACAATTACTGTATAATAATAGTCTGCATCGTGAATACACAATTATTGTTGTAATAATAGATTACAGTATTAATTAGGGGATAAACCAACTGCATTAAATGCACAATTATTGCTGTAATAATGAGTAGCAATAATTGGACAATAATAACAACTGTGCAACAATAAACTGCATTATGCTAAGAATTATTGTTGGAAATATCAACTACTACAGTAATAGTACAATAATGACTTCCATTACATGTACAATTTTAACTGTAATATTCAAGCAATAAACTACGGTATACCCGCAATTTTTGCTGTAATCATATACAAGAACAATAGTTTTGAAGTAATAAACTATATTCTACATAACTATTGCTGTAGTTATCAAATACAACAATAACTGCTATAATAAGCTACATTCTACGTAATTATTGTTGTGATACTCAAATACGACAATAACTATGTCAACGCAGACTGCATTATTCGTAGACATTTATTGTAGCAATCAATACTTGGGAAGTAATATATTGAATTGCATGCGTAGTTATTAGTCTAATTATCTTCTACAACAATAATTGCCTAAATTATACTCACAATTATTATTGTAACTATCAACATTAGTTTAAAAATAACAAACTACGTTATACTTTATCTACTCCAGCACTAATCTACATTATTATTTATAATGCTACAACAATAATTGTGCAGTAATGAGGTATATTCTACATAATTATTAGTGTTGTGATAGTCAAATAGATCAATAACTGTATAGCAATACGCACACTTATAATTTTAATCAATAATTTTGTAGTAACATACTACATTACATGCATAATTAACATTGTAATCGTCATATACAATAATAACTGTGCAGTAATGAACTTAATTTTACGCTTAATTATTGTTGTAATAGTCAGCATCAATTACGCAATAACAATCTACAACATATACACAATTACTGTGTAATTATCTACTACAACAATAATTGTACAGCAGTGATGTTCCCGTCAATTTTTCCGATGGTATACTCCCAGTAATCCATTACACACAGTATGTGTATGTGATCATATACATAATCTGTAATAATATGAAAATTTTTGAAGCTTGAGGGTGTACGTTATATGTCTAAAGAAAGTTTAAGAGTATACGGCGTATAAGGAGTATAACCAATGGGAACATCCCTATTGTGCAGTAATAAGCTATATTTTACATAATTATTGTTGTGGTAATCAAATACAGAAATAACTGTGAAGTATTAAACGATGCACACTTAATATTGTAATAGATTTTTGTGTTGCAATATACTTAATTTCACGCACAATTATTATTGTAATTATCATCATCAACAATGACTGTGTAGTAATAAACTAAATTTCAAGCGCAATTATTGTTGTATTTGTCAGCATTAATTGCTTAATAAGAAACTAAATTTTAAGCGCAATTATTGTTGTATTTGTCAGCATTAAGAAACTAAATTTTATGCGCGATTATTGTTGTATTTGTCGGCATTAAGAAACTACATTTTAAGGGCAATTCTTGTTGTATTTGTCGGCATTAATTACGTAATAACAAACTACAGTTACTGTTGTAATTATCTACTACAACAATAATTACGCACTTTATGCTATATTCAACATAATTATTGTTGTAATAATCAAATCGATTACTAATTAACATATTATGTACAAATTTATTGTTTTAATAGTCTGTATTAATTGGGTAATAATAAACTACAATTATTATTGTAATAACAATTACAACAACAATTGTACTTTTGTGCAGTAACGAAATATAGTGTTCCCTACAAAGCGAGACCTCCAGTAACAAAGGGACTGCGTAAGGCTCGTTATTAATCAGGCAGTGTGGGCGGTCATTAAATGAGATTTCCACAGGTAACTCCCTCCTCCCCACCAAGAAAGAAGAGTCAGTAAAGTTCTGGAAAAGCGGTGTCAGACTACCGGCACTGCATCCCGGCCGAATCTGGATGTTGCATTATCTCAACTGTTGCACCATTCTTCCCGTCTCCCGGCCACTGCACATGCGCATCCCTGCCACGCCCTTCTTTCCCTCTCCCCCCGAGAGTGGACTCGTCCCGATCGAACGCTCTCGTCCACCCCATCCCCTGCCCCTCACACGTGCTCCTTCTGCGGATGGTTTCTCTGGGAAAAAAGGGGTTCTGACGACTGTCACTGCTTTTCGAAAATTCGTTCGAATTTAATTAATTTATTAGTGAATATACAGTAAAAAACTCGATACAATACTTGAGGGAGCAACTCAATTATCGCAGAATAAGGAGATATCGTGGTATCGAGAGGGAATATGCTTTTAATTTAAAAGATAGTTTGTAGCTGACTGGATAAGTTTATAACTTTTTTTTGAGCAATCACGATTGCTTATTGTTCTCATTTGACTGTTTTTGGCGTCCTTTGATTTTATTTTCCCACCGCCACCCTCTGCAGCACCGTCGATGGGTCCTCACGATGCTGCTCCTATAGCGAAAGCCGTCTCCAGGTTGCATCCATGTCCCACACACACGCGCATACATATACAACTACACGCACACACACAAACACACACACGCAAACACATACACACACAAAAACATACACACATTTTCATGCCTGGACACAAACACATATGCCTACACACACATACACATACCCCCCCCCACACACACATTCATATACACAACTACCCACACCCTTATGCCAGCACACAGACACAAACACACATGCCTACACACACATACACATAACCCGTACACACACAAACACATACCCCCACACACAAACACACACGCCTACATACACACACTCGTGACGTAGGTTGCCGTAGCTGTCAACGTGTTAAACAAATTACGAGCAGTTCATTGGCTGCGGGGAAAATGGGGGTATTCACTACATGAACTATCCCAGTACTTTTACTTCTGGTGCAGAGAATTATATTTAATCTTAAACCACTTACATAGTACTAGCTGCGTTTCCCGGCTTTGCCCGGTCTATTTTGAAAACAAAAATTGTGTCAAGTGACGTATATTCAACCATCAGGCATAAATAAAAGGAAAAAAAATCAAAATGCAAAATTTCCCCTCCAAACAATGACGACAGATATTAAAATACTTTTAAGAAATTAAAATAAAATGAGAAAGATGGATTTAAAAAACGTAACCATGGAAACACAAAATAAAATAAGTTTCAGAATTGAAAATGAGAAAGATGGAAAAAAATGGATTCAAAAAGCGTTACCGTGGAAACGCAAAATAAAATGGTTAAAAACTTGAATAGAGAACAAATTTTTGAACTTCATTTAATTTGCTTGTAACTTTTTTTCTAATGGAGATAGAGGGTTAAACTTCCGACCAAAGGTCGAGTTAGATCTGGAGTAAAAAAGGTAGTTCTTTTCAATGGTGTCAAAAAGAAAACTGTAGGACAATTCCTTCACTTTTTATTGATTTATTTATTGAAGAAAGTAGTGCCTAAATTTCAGCTAAGCCTAAACAAATTCGAGCTAAAAACGTAAATAACTCCCGCCGCAATTAAGTTAGAGCATTGGAACCAATTGCGTAGAACGCAGAAAATCCTTCCCTTTCCAACGATATATGATATTACTAATTGCGAGTAATTTTTCATCCCCGTACTCGGGAATTTATCTGAAAATCGGGCCTAAATTGGAATAAAAAATGAACTATCCATCGAATTGTTTTCGAACTGGTCTGCAAACCTTCTCAGGACTTAAAGGAACAAATTTTGAAAATTTCAGCGAAATCTGCCGGGTAGTTCCGAGTTTTGCGAGTTCAAACAAACAGACGCTTTTTGGACACTTCATTTTATACTATGTAGAGATTAAGTACCCCTAGCATTTTTCCTAGTATTAGGGAATTGAGAACAACATGCGAGACGTCATGAAAAGGGCGATTACCGAAAGTAAGGCTCATATTAAATCGAAGTAAAGCATCAAGTGCAGAAATTCTTGAGTTATTCATTCGGCATTAGTAGAATTTATGATTCACTCTCAATGATTATAAATTCTACTCTGTAAAGGTAAATATGGGAACAGATTTGGTGCCCTCCAAATTTTGGAGACTTGGGCCCGTGCCCCATGTGCTCTGGCTCATAATCACTAAATTTCATACACGTCTGACATTCCTTCGCACTCAAGACATTGCAGTTCACGTAAAATCGAAGTAAACCATTTCAGAGATCTTCAGCTACTGTCTGACCATCGATTACATGGAAAGGCCGCCTATAAATTCCGGTTTATAGGCGGAAATGGACGTATCTATTAATTTATAGGGATGTTAGTTGGTTTGTTTCATATGTGCACTTTTGAGTCCCTTTTATTTAGCCTTAGTTTTGTAAAAATGAAAGTTAGCTCACAGCAACATTTTTTTAATCTAAAGTATATTTAATCTATATTCTCACGGCAAAAATTAATTGATTTATTTATTCACAACAAAGTTTTGAGCTTATCATTTTGATTTTACGCTCCTAAACGAAATGAAAATATTTTAATTTCTTTTTGCTGTTTCCATGGTAACTATTTTTGTTTCCCCTTATTTTATCTTTGAGAATGCAATAAATGAATAAGGCACTAGTGACATTATAAAACGCGTGCATCAAAATCCCATCGTTATTTTCCCTTCTCATCTGCTAGATTCATTCAGATGGAATAGTCTTTACTTGGCAGACTGCCAAATTATATACAATCCATGGTCAAACAGTAGGTACTCATTTGACATATATATAATTTGTGATTCACGCTAAATGATCAAAACGATTAGCAATAACTTCAGTGACACACAGCAGGAAAGGCTTAAAAAAGGAAAAATTTCGGAAAAAAGCCACTTACTTCATTTGTTTAACAATAGTGCTTTTTCCGGATTCACCAGCACCTGAAAAAATAAAAGAGTCAGATAACATTGCCAAAAAAAACAACATTGAAATGCAGATAAATAATCGAAGCAGTTAGAGAAACATTGTTAAGCACCCTGGTAATTGCAAAATTAATTTGCCTTTTTACTTCCTTTTACAAAAAAGGAAGTATTGTATTCGCGAAAAAAATTTCACTCAAAAATCGGCCTTAATTTCCATTTTGCTCACCCCCGAATGAATGTTGAGTTTATTTTTCACACACGTGGATATATGTCTAGGAACGTACACACACCCGAAATATCCATTTTGACGATCCCCGAGTTAATTACATCGAGTTGTCTCGTGACGTCTGTATGTACGTATGTGTGTATGTATGTCGCATAACTCAAGAACGGAATGTTCTAGAAAATTGAAATATGGTACTTAGGCTCCTAGTGGGGTCTAGTTGTGCACCTATCTTTTTAGTTGTATTCGGATGCTCCAAAGGGGGTCTTTTGCCCCTTTTTGGGGGAAATCATTGTTAATTTCAATGTAAGCTCAAGTGGTGTTATAATTTGGCGGACACTTGGCAATGTATCGCCAGTATTTTGGTTGCCAAGTTTTGTCGCCAAGTTGGCGACAAACACAAAAATACCATCATCGAGAAAAAGCAGTTTAAAGTTTTTCTTTTGCATTAGAACACATAGCGAGCATGGCCTAAAACCACTCATTACTTTTTGAATATTTGAACTAAAGCAATGAAACTTTTCCCCTGTGTTCAGAATAGTTTTTAGTTTTGAAATAAGCAATAAAAATTGTTTCATCATTTTTGAGGTACTGTAACCATTTAACGAAGCAATTGCCTGTTAGGTGATATTGAGACAGTTGAAATTTTTATCCTAACGCCAGAGGATGAACCCTAAACTCCAGTAGATAGCGTTTATTGTTGACCCCTTTTTCGTTTCTTCATTTCCCTAAAATGACGATCTCACCAATAAAACAGTTAAGTTACCGGATCCAGTTCAGCCTTGGCAAAATTTCCCCTGCATGTCAAACATTACCAAAAAATGTTGGCAAATTATCATGCCGTGGCGCGAGTTTCATTGCTCATGACGTCAGGAGCGTTACTCGATCATTTTTTATTATGTACATGAAGATGTGTAAATTTCATGCATCCATTAGACTATATAATGCCTCACATTACATGTTTTACCGCCCATTTTGTAATCATGAGTTACTTGACGTTATGCAAAATCGCGCCAAGAAGCATTTCAAACGAATTATTTACCTTTAATGCAGAATCTAAAATTTCAGACCTTAAAATAAAAGCGAAAAAAATCAGACGTCTCTCATTGATTTTTGAAGGTAATATCATCACAGATGACGTCACGCAAAAGCTTGTTTACATTGTGAGGGAGCAGCCAAAGTTGAAGTTTGACTCGATGTTTTTATTTCTGAAATGTATTTTCCTAATGGTTGAAATTCATTAAGTAAAGCAACTATTACTATTAGTCGTCAAAATTTAATAAAGATAACTATTAGAAACTGAAATTTTTCTAGGTTAGATGATTCTAACGAAAGGAACTTCATTATCAAAGTGGGCTATTTTTAAATGCAGAATTTTTTAAATTTAAAAATGGAGTACTTTCGTAATGAAGTGTTCTTATTAGTTAAAAATGTTAATGCGAAAGATCTAACCCAAAGAATTTCTTATCAGATAATCAATAATTCAAACAACAGTTGAAGAAATGATATATCATTTATGATTGATCTGTTTTGTATAAACTACAGCTCAACTTCTGATTTTTCAGAAATGTTAAGCGATTTGGAACGAATTTCTCATAAACAGATTGAAAACCGCTACCCCCCTCCCCCTCAAAACAAAAGAGGAAAAAAAAACTGTTTTAAAGCAAAATCCATGATCACCATTGAAAACGACGTGCGAGTGACAACAGCAATATTATTGTGAAAATTGCTCAATCAATTGACAAGATTGATTGCACATAGCATGAAATTGAGATACCAGATGAATTTAAATTGAATTTGAATGGAAGAATTAACAAAAAAAGGAATGAAAAAATGTAAAGAAGGTCGAAAATCGATTTACTATAAAAGCAACTCGATCCAAATAATTTTAAAGCATAAATAGATCGAAAATTCAGCTAAATTAATAAAGAAAACAAAAATGAAGTCCTACATCCGTATTTACTTCTATAAAAGTGTTTATTTGTTAAGTATTTACATACCCGGTCCGACAATGAGAATAATAATGAACAATTCCGTAGGTAACTGACTGATATTTTTAAAGCAAAACATATACAGTGGCTCCCAAAAGTCTTCGTACACCTACGACTTTCAACGAAATAGGCCCCAATCCATTGGTTAGAATTAATATTTCGGAATAGGTATTTAATTATAAGATCTATGATCAACTTTTAACAAAACTACATGCAAAGTTTTAAAAAATATCAAAACTTAATTTTTTAAATTTCAAAAACCAAAAAGTGCCGGAAATTTTATCTCCCAAAAGTCTTCGTACACTTTATAAAATGTCTATATATATTATTGAATAATCTAACTTTTGATTAAGTTATTAATTAGTAGAGTATCATACAGTATTCATAACACCTTTTAAACGTCTGGGAATAGATTTCATTCTTTTTCTTTCTTTTTTTTGCGTAATTTCTGAGTAAGTGTTCAACCACACTTCGAGTCTCACTGTTTCTTGCTCTATTTTCGTCTTAAAGCTCTATTTTCGTAATCTAGCCTCCAGATATCTCTAAATACGTTACATTAAGTTAAAATCTGGAGATTGAGGGGGTATTTTCTAAACTTAAGGACAATTTTCGAGACACTAGACGCAAACGTTGAAAACCGTGTGCTTCTTATCGTTATCTTGATAAAAAACAAAGTTGTTTCCAATAACCAAATTTTTGGCTAAGAGTTCAAAATTGGTTTTTAAAATATTTAAAGGAACAGCATGATTCATTATTTCATCAAAAAATTACAAACTACAAAGTCCTGATGCTGATATGCACCCTCACGCTAGAACACCTCCACCGTCCTGATAAACTGATCCAAATAAGTTCTTAAGATTAAGCTCCTAATTTTTTCTTCTACTTACAGTTACACAACAATTAAACCAAAAATGTTGAATTAATGTTTACCAGTAAGTAAGACATGATTCTAAAAACGATTTTAGCTTATTTATCATTGATTTTGCGACGAAAAGCGTAAGCTTTCTGTTTTACGCACGACCAAGAAAATTTCTGCGGGAAGAGGTCCCATTTATTCCAGATAATCAGAGAACTTTGCGAACAATTTTAGGTGAAAATAAAATGTAAAATGTTTCATTTAACTCTGCAGAAACTTTTACAGCACTCAAATGTGTATTTTTCATAATTTTTTTAACTTTAAATCTCCATCATGTTTTATCAACTTTGCCGGTTGAGCTTTTTTTACCTTGTTTTCAGTCCGTTTCCTCTCTTTAAAGCATTTTATCAAGCACTTTACTATACAAACAGATAAATCAACTAATTTAGAGACATTTCAAACCAATTTACCACTACTGTGGGGAAAGAAATTCAAATTTTGAATGGTGTTTGCCGTTTTTTACTAATACCAGCCTTTTTACAGTAATAAGCACAATATTAAGGAATAAATAAACAAAAAAATAAAGCCAAATGACTTATAAGGGTCAACACAATGCAAAAATATTAATAAAACGACATATGATAATTTCAATCATGAATTTATTCAAAAATATTTGAGTGTACGATGACTTTTGTGGCGTGTTATTTCTCTGTCTCTTCGTTTTCTGACCCATTTCGAAAAAAAGATCCATCAATATTTTGAAAAAACCAATAGGTTGTATTTAGAATGACATAGGAATGATGTGAAAAAATATTGGACTTCATATTCGAATTCCGTTTCGAGTTATTTTGGTTTTACTAAAAAATTTCAAAGTGTACGAACACTTTTGGGAGCCACTGTAAGTAAATATTTTGAACAATGAAACGTAAAATATAGAGTAGACCAAGGCACATTTACGAGGATTTTCTTCAATGAGTTTTCTAATTTTTGGGTTTGAACCTAGAAGGTTTTAGACATTGTGGTTTTATGAAGCAGTTAATGAAGTCAAAATTTGTATATTCAGTTGTTGCTCAGTTTGTGTTTTTAACCGTAAAAAAATGTTTTTCAAGTTCAAGTCGGATGCTTCCCCCGAACACGGGAAAGTTTACGCATCGAGTGGGGCACATTTACGCACATTAAAAATGATACCGAGGAGTAAGTGAAATAGATATTTAACCAAATTTAAATATTTTATTTCCCTTAAAACATTTTAAGAATAAGAAAGTCTCAGGTAAATTATTGAAGAACATTTTATAGTCCTAAAATGATTGGATTATTGCTAATTAAAAATAGAAACTATATTATCATCTTCATCACTGTTAGATTTTACTAACGAAAATAAAGTATTTCTTTTTGCATACTTGTCATGGGACTGCGTTTTAACATCTAAGACATGGA
Source organism: Uloborus diversus (assembly GCF_026930045.1). Taxonomy (NCBI): domain Eukaryota; kingdom Metazoa; phylum Arthropoda; class Arachnida; order Araneae; family Uloboridae; genus Uloborus; species Uloborus diversus. The sequence continues at coordinate 139,297,637 of NC_072739.1, forward strand.
AACCTGTCTTTTCCTTTTTTCGATTGGTTATGTATTTTCAAACCAAAGATTCAAGCACAATTTTCTACTTCGTAAAAAGAATCGTTCATTAATTTCCTTTTTACAGAGTGTACTAATTTTTCCCCTGTCCCAGGTTTTGGTATCATACTTTTTTCTTTAATATCTTCTATTTCTGCTTCAATAGAAACTTGTAAATTTTAAAGTAATTTCTCCTTTTTGTTTTGTTCTGCCCATTTTTTTTTTTCTTTATAGCTACTAACTGCTCTTGTCTGAGGGCTTCTTTAATCAGAGTATCAGTTAGGATTCTAAGCATCCTTATTTTTTTCCTTTCCTGGTTCTTAAGCTTTGGTCCTACTTTTCAAATGGTCTCAGATGGGGTAGTACACATGGGATGATGTGGAAGGCTTACTGAGAAAAATACTTGGGTTATCAATAAGCCTTTCATTATTTTGACATCTAACGTGGTTTTGTTAGTGATTTGAACTTAATGTCTTACTATCTTTAAAATAAATGTATTACAGGCTGAATAGTGTAAACAGTTAAAGCTAAACAATCATGAAGACAACACTATGATTGTAAGCTATAAGATACGAATCTTTTACTAAATTTAAAATGAATGTGGATTTTCAAAACTAAATAACCTGAAAATACTACGGATTTGAAACAGTACATAGCGAAAAAGGCGTCCGAGGCCTATTTAGAAGCAAGACACGGTAAGAACATGTGCGTAAATGTGTCCCTATGAAAATACGTAAACGTGCCCCGCAGACAAGTTTGGATTTATTTTTAACGTGCAGGAAAATTTAATAACTTTTCTGTCCATACAAATACAAATTTCAAAAAAGGATAAAATTCTGCTAATTTTTATATATTTATTTGTTTTTAACTGTATTATTTACTCACAATAAGCTTCAAAACGTTCATTGCAAAATTTACTCAACTTGGTAGAAAAAAGATTTCCCTATCCGCATGTTAAACCGAAGCTCGAATGATGCTCAAAAACTTGTGAGAATATTGGCTAAGAAGCAGCATCAATCTCATATGACTGTTCGCTGTCCAGTTATAATTCGTTTTGGAAAAAGGGCACTGCCTAAACGTGCCCAATGCGTAAATGTGCCCCTGTCTACCCTACATTGTACAAAAGATCTTTTCTCTTGGATTACGATACGTTTTGGGCTAAATTGAGTTAGGGGATAGATTTGCCTTGTTGCACGAATTTTTATCGCAATGAGTGTATGTACTCGTTTTGTATAATATAAAATTTACAACAAAAACATAACGAACACAATTTAAAAATTAGATATGATACACATATATCAGTATAAAGAACACTATTGATAACTAGTGTACTTGTTTTGAATGAAATAACATTGAGGTTTACAAAAAAAAAAACATAACATACATGTACAATTAAACCAGAACATAAAAGAGCATCTAAAAACAATAGTACTATGATTTTAAAATAGAAATTGATACATTTCGCTTTAAATCTTATCTTTGCTTTTATGAAAACCAAAATACTCAAAAATAAGTTTAGTCTAAACTTTTAAGTAGGACTTAATTTAAACTTTAATCTTCATCGATGATTTTCGTTTCGAAAAACGTCAATGAGAATACAAAATAAAATTAACAGAAGAAAACAGCATTTTGTCTTTAATAAACGAACGAAAGATGAAAAAAAGTGTTTACAATGTATAGCTGCATAATTGACAGTATTTTTTTTTTTTTTTTTTGAGCAATCACGATTGCTTATTGTTCTCACTTGACTGTTTTGATGTCCTTTGATTTTATTTTCCCACCGCCACCCACTGCAGCATCACCGTCGACCGGTTCCTCACGATGCCAAAGCCGTCTCCAGGTTGCATCCATGTCCTACACACACGCGCATACATACGCAACTACACACACATACGCACACACGCACACAAACACACATACACCTACACACACATACACAGACACATACACACAACTACCCACACATTCATGCCTGCACACAGACACAAACACATATGCCTACACACACATACACAGACACATACACACAACTACCCACACATTCATGCCTGCACACAGACACAAACACATATGCCTACACACACATACACATACCCCCTCCCCACACACACACATTCATACACACATTCATATACACAACTACCCACACACTTATGCCAGCACATACACACAAACACATAAGCCTACACACACATACACATACCCCCTACACACAAACCCCCCACACACAAACACACACGCCTACATACCCACTCGTGATTGCGAAAAACATAATTTGAATTCAAGATGTCAAAATTCCAATTTTTTTTTCTTTCTTTTTTTTTTTTTTTAACCAAAGTTGTGATGTCACACTTCTTGTCTCCGACCCTCTTCTCAAAAACTCTCAATTTTTTTGGACCTCACTCCGCCTCAAAGTATTACATTATTTGCGGACGACCCCCTAAAGCGTAGTCGACAGCTTAGATTCCCGTATTTAAAGGATTAATCCAGTGCTGTTTCCCAACTTTTTTATGCTCGCACCCGCTTTTTCATAAAGAAATTATTTTACCCCACATTTTCCATTTTCGAATAATCGAATTTTATTATTGCATTCCTGAAGTTACAATTTATTAAATGGATGACAAAAACAATACCTTATTTCACTTCAAAAAAATTTTATGCCCTAAAACATATTGTGATTTATTATTAAATTGCGATTTCAATATTAACAATTTTATTACATTTAACAACGCATACAAAACTGCAAAAAATAAATGTTCAAAATACCACATAAATGATGCTAATGCTTACTTTTGAGTGCGAATTTTCTAAAATTATGTGTCATTCTTAGTTTTATGTTCTTGGTGTGCTCGCCCCTCCCCCCACACCAAAAAAAGTAAGAGCGCACCAATACTATAAAAATCCCCCCCCCCAACAGCGAGCATCACCCCCCAAAAAAATTCTCCCTAAAATCTCCTAAACTCCAATGCCATAGTTTGCGCCTTGATCCCCCTTCCCCTTTCCGGTGGGACCCTCTGATGTGGGCGGTCAATCCCGAGATGCGAGCACCACAGCATTAATCAGTTTCTGTACATATGTTTTTTCCTTCGCATCGTACCGGTTCGGAAAAAAGCCAACCCATCAGGCAGGCGTCACGGATAGTTTAATCCAGGAGTTCTGAAAGTCCAAGCTACACCGAACCCAAAACCGGATTTTTTTTATTTTTTCATAATGCTCGGCAACAGTATATAGTATAGTCATGACAGAGGCTTTTACTGGATTTAATATTTTCTTCTTTACTTTAGTCGGTGGCCTAATACATGCATCTTTGGGGTCAAGCGATCAGGTTCGTTCTCATTTGAATCGTTCACCTGTCGGTGTCGCAGGGAGGTTTTTTCCGACGAATCGCTTCTCCTATCGAATTTTTTACCCTACACGCAAAATGAGGTTCCAAAAATAAAACCCTTCCTCCGAATGAACTCGTTTAAATGATATTTTCCTTTTCTCGTGACACTATCGTCTGCGGGGGAGGGGAGAGGGGCGACTGGTATCGTCTGAGGGAAGGGGAAGGAAGTAGAGTGTGCAGCTGGCGCCCCGTCGTCTGCACGCGAGCAGGTACGGCGGCAACAGTCAGGTGACGGAAGGAGTAGGTACGAAACAGTTGGATTATGTGGAATGCAAAATGTGGGTGTTCCAAATGCAAATACGCTAGGCCAGTGGCGTAACCAGGACTAGAGTCAGAGGGAAAATGATCAAGTCCAAATCCTGGAATTTTAAAGTCTCCAACTCTGATTCCTCTACCCCAAAGCAGCCAGGCTCTTCACGACTCCGACTTCTTACCTTAAGCAAAGATGCTGACTCGGAAGGAAAATTTCCGACTCCAGGAATTTTAAAGGCTCCGACTCCAACTTCTTTACTAAAAAAAGTAGTCTGACTCCAACTTCTTAGCCTAAGCAATTCTGTGGACTCGTAAGATATTTAAACAGGGGAGCCCCCCCCCCCTTACAGCAAGGGGGCACTCTCTCTAAATACCACGAAGACCGCCCAAATGCAAGAGACCCCAGAATTTTGGCACTGCAAAAGTGTATTACTTGCGAATACTGAAGATCACAAGTTGCACATTATTTTTTAGAGGCAGCAGAAGTTGAGTTCTTCCGGTAGCACCTATTTCTGGGGGGGGGGGGGCTTTTGATGTTTTTTGCATTTTTAGATTTTTAAAATGTTTATAACTAGTAAATGTATCTGGTTCAAGCTCATTTGATAGTATTAAGTCAAAATGAAACTCAAGAGTCATTATTTTTGCTTGTCACCGGTAATTTTCCTGAAATTCAACCTTTCTTTTTTCTCTCATTTTAACTTAGCATAAAAACATAGATATTATTTTGATAAATGCAGTATTTCAAAGTGCTAAAAAGATTTCCTTAAAAGTTTAAAGCAGTTAATTAAAAGTTTTGACACGAATATATTTTTGCATGAACATGATACTCGCTTCAGCATATTTTCTGGTATGTACGGAAGCGAATGCCACTGAATTGCTTCATTAAGAACTACTCAACCATGTCCGTCAGGGTAAGGAGCTTCAATAGATACTGATAAATTTCTGAAGACATTTCTTCTGAAACAGTGTCTAAAAATGACTCCCATGGCATTTTATTTAAGCTGCAAAAACAAGTTTATTCACTCGAAGACTTCGGTTGCAATGTTTGCCTAACATTACTCCATTTATTGAACCTTCAGCTAACCCTGCACCTTTGAAACGTTTTCCTATTATGGCAAGAAATGCCATTGAAATATGAGATTTTCCGAGCCTTAATACAAGACGTTTCTTAAATACTTCCCCATTCCATCGAATTTTCTGAGCCTTCGAGGAGATTACTTGATCAAAAACTATAATTAAATGATCCTAACCCAGTTTATCGGCATAATTTAAACTTTTTTTCAAAATAGTATATACAGTTGAAATTTGAGTAGGTTTTGCTTCAAGCGCAGGTATGTATCGAATAACACTCAACGAATGAATAGTGTCAAAATCTGACATGATATTAAAACCAGTTCAACCTGGAAGTTTTTTAGAATTTCTTGAAAAAAAATTACACAGAATAAATGCAGAATCAAGATGTTTCACCTTTTCTGTTTTACATTCAGCCCACTCTAATGTACTATTAGCAATAAAAGTTCTTTCTTTCACACATTTCTTTTTTTTTGTGTAATATTCAAAAACAGGCTCATGTGGAGGATTTACTGTTCATTTTTGTGTCTTCTTACCAGATTTTTCTAAACTGTAAGAAGTATTTTGCTTACGTTGTATTATGATTCCATTTGTACTGTATGTAGTGTTATGCCCAGTAGTAGTTTCTTCACTGAAATCGATATTGTCCCATACTAAGGTTGTAAAATGAGATTTTTTCATTCCTGGGGGTATAATGCCTTTTCTTTGTAATTGCATCTCTGCTAAAGCAGTATCATATTCCAAAAATAACGATTGACAAATGGAGTAGCCAAAACCATTTAATATATCAGTAATTTTTACAGAACCGGTAACTATGCCTGACAGCCATAGCGAAAGAAAAATGCTTTGGAGTCATTTTTCTACCGTTTGATGGAAAGTAGAGCATATCCTGGGCAATAAAAAGAATTTTCCTTTGCAATGATGAACAACACTTACTTTAGACTCAAAATCAACTTTATCAGATAAACCACAACACCAAGCAATAAAATTGAAAAGCAACTAGGCACTATGGACATAGTTGAACTTTCTGTAAATTTTTCAGCAATTGCAGGCCAAATACAACCAAGGGAATCCTTCAATTACTTTTCTTAAAATAAAGCAGAATGATAGAGATTTATATTCTCTTGCTTTTCATTGTATTTAGTGTTGGGAGGGTTAGCATCATCAGTTTTTGTGTCAGAAGTTGAATTATTTTGAAAAAGAACATTGTGCTCTATATGTTCAAAGCTGCATAAAAGTCTGCTAAATCTGACACATTGCGGCGTTGAGGCTTAACACAAATAAGTTGAGGATAATCACGTTGTAGCCACCATTTAAGTATACGGTTCGACATTGAAAAAAAATGTATGATAATTTTTGTTATTCATATACATGTTTAATAATTTATTCATACTAAAAATTTCTGAATTATTTATTATTCGGCTTTGAATGATATTTTGACAAAAATCACTGCAATTTGGGTTGGATAAAGTATTAGATGAATCGTCATGAATGTTTTTGATGTTATTAATTCTAGTGTAATTAACGTAACAGTTTTTATGGTATTTCACCTCCTTCGCAATGAAATCAATGCCTTGTATTTTACTCAAAAGACTGTATTCTTGCTTGTGAATCGTTAAGTATTGCATCAACTTTTCTCGTTTTCTTTTTAAGGAGTCGTATTCCTTAAAATATTGTTCTTTTTCACAAATAATGCAAACGTAAGGAAAAATACTTGTGTATGAAAATGTTGATGAACGTTTTAGTCTTGGTCCGTCCGCTTGATTAGTGTTATTATTCTGGTTTAATCGTCTTCAGGATCGATTTATTTTCGTTTTGTCAGTAAAGTGCATGCAACATCGCCTATGGTAACCAAAAACGGTACCCGATTCTTTTAAATTAATTCCAGTTAAAGTTTGGGCTATATTTTTTTCTTTACCTTCTAATCCAATTTAAAGATCTTTGCGTTCATTAATTTTAGAAAAACTTTTGATGGAAAGAGGGATTAATTTTCCCTTTTCATCTTCAATCACATGAACGCAACATTGCTTCTCGGGCGCCACCCATATTGTTTACCAAAAACTACCAAAAGCGGACTGGGTTCCTCGAGAGGGCACCAACCTTGGGGAAAAAAAGGTGCAAAAAAAAAAAAAATTAATTTGAATTTTGGCATCTTGAACTCAAATTATGTTTTTCGCAATAACGAGTGTGTGTATTCAGGCGTGTGTGTTTGTGTGTGGGGGTATGTGTGTTTGTGTGTATGGAGTATGTGTATGTGTGTGTAGGCATGTGTGTTTGTGTCTGTGTGCTGGCATAATTGTGTGGGTAGTTGCGTATATGAATGTGTGTGTGGGGGGTATGTGTATGTGTGTGGGGGGGGGGTATGTGTATGTGTGTGTAGGCATATGTGTTTGTGTCTGTGTGCAGGCATGAATGTGTGGGTAGTTGTGTGTATGTGTTTGTGTATGTGTGTGTGTGTTTGAGTGTGTGTGTGCGTGCGTGTGTGGGTAGTTGTGTATGTATGCGCGTGTGTGTAGGACATGGATGCAACCTGGAGACGGCTTTCGCTATAGGAGCAGCATCGTGAGGACCCGGTCGACGGTGATGGTGCGGAGGGTGGCGGTTTGAAAATAAAATGATAGGACATCAAAACAATCAAGTGAGAACAATAAGCAATCGTGATTTCTCAAACAAAAACGTGCAAAAAAGAAAAAAAAGGGTGAAAAATAAAAAAAAAATTTAAAAAAAAAGAAAGAAAGGGGAAATTAAAAGCTAGGGGAAAATTCAACAACTAAAAAAAAAAAAGTCAGGCTTGAGGGTGCAATGCCGCATAGGCGGGAGGGCGCATGGGCCGGCGGGACAGTCCGCCCTTGAAAACTTCTCCGTGAATAAAAAGCGAAAAAAAAAAATGATCAATGTAACAGTAAGAAAGAAAAAAACCCTTTCCCTTTATTTAAAACGAAGTTAGCTATTATTTTAATCTATTAATAAAATAAGCACAGCGCCATCTGTTGACGAAATATGTTGTTATTAGTGTATAATGCTTTTCGATTTTGACGTTTTTTGTTCTGTGTTTGCAAAAAAATGTGCAAGTCTTGAGGTTGAACATTGGATTTTCTTATTAAGGACACGTATATTATGGTTAATACAAACATTCACGCAGTAACAAGAAATGGTAAACGGCTTGACACGATACAGGTTTCGTACTGTGGTCTACTATTGAGATTACCCGTAATTCGGAGTAGATGGGACTGCCTTTGATATTCAATAGCGTTCCAGACTACAACGTCTGGCGTTATGCAGGCATCTCGTTGAGTTACATACTCTGGGAGATGATGTCTCTATGTGTATTGCCTGACGCTTTCACATCCATCGTTATAGTGCAGATTAAATCTGGACTTATCCGAGAAGACAACCTGTTGCTAGCCCGCCCGCCCTTAGGCGTGTTGGCGAGCCCATTGAAGCCGGATGCAACGGTGGTTGTGAATGAAGGAAATCAGCTGTAGGGGAATCCTTGCATGCAGGTCCTGGCTCAGCAGACGTCGGCGAACCGTGGATTTCGATCCATCACAGCTAGGCGAGTGACATGTTAATAATCCCGTGGCGTCGTTTCAGTTGTATGGGATGGTGCAAGCCCTTTGGATAATTTCATCGTCCTCTGTCCATCTTTTACTAATAACGAATCACTGTTGAGACATCACGCTCCGTGCGGGAACTGATTCCTCTGTAAGTAAGGTCACCCTCATGCATGCCAATCATGCGGCACCATTCCAACTCTGTTGCTTGCTCGTATGACGCTCTGCATTTTGGACGAAGCATATCGAGTACTAGAGAAACATCTACCATTGGCAAAAGATCATACACCAATTTTGAAAAACATTTACAGCCCTTTATATACAGTATCTACGCCGCAGTTCAGAGGGCGTTTCTCGGTCCACGCATGCGCGACATCTCTGTAATTCTAATAATTTGCATATCTTATCCTGCTATACATTTCCTGGGAATTTTGGTGCATTTGCATAACTCCTTCTTGGTGTTGCAATTTTCACAAACATGAGTATATATTCACGAACTAAAGAGGATTCCATTGCATTTAAATCTAAAGAAAGGAACTTTTTTCCAAAACCAAGAAGTAACCGAAATTTAAATAGTAATTGTTTCAGTTGTGAAGAAAGAAATCATTCGTCCAAGTTTTGCCTCCAAAAAGAAGAGGATTTTAAGTGTTTCAAATGTGGCCTTTACGGTCATCTGTCATTTCAGTGCGATAAAAATAAAACAAAAACAGAGACGGTTCAAGAACAATCTAATATTAACACATGCATTGCAACTTTAATGACGAAAACAGTTAAAATTAATGGTCTAGAGGTAACGTCCTTGCCTGACACGGGATCACAGCGCACCATAATAAAAAGAAATATTTTCAAAAAATTGGGTGCTCCTGAATTAAATGTTTCTTATCATGTGTTGACTGGTTTGGGTAATCCAAAAATTAACCAAATTGGTTGTTTTGAAAGCAAAATCAAAGTTGATAATTTAGAATTATGTGCCAATGTAAATGTTGTTGATGATGCATGTATGTCATTTGATTTTATACTGGGTATGAATAGGCTTGCCAGACGTCCCGGTTTGACCAGGACAGTCCCGGATTTCAGGCAAAATCCCGGTGTCTCGGCCGGTTTGCTTCAGGTCCCGGAAAAATATAAATTTGAGTAGATAACCAAAAAAGTTTTAAAATAATTAACCGTGAAGGATTATTTTGGATAATTACTTTGTCATTTGAAACATATATTTATAAAATAACTATCGTATCAGCTTTTAACAACAGGAATTTTAACAACAACATTAAAACCAAAAAAAAAAGAGTTTCTAAAAAATTTCCAAGCGAATGAAAAATACATGTGAATATTTTTCAAGTTTTTATTCCTCATTCAAAGTATTTTGTCTTACTAAAGTAAGCAACAAATATTAACAAGTAAGAAATAAAATGTTCACATTTATTTGCTTGTGTCCTTCATTATTTCCCTGGTTTACGCTCATAATCATTATTTGTTCATAACATTGAAAATGAACTACCCTCTAAAACACGCTAAAAACTAGCCAATGGTATGTTCCCTTCAGGGGTGTTTGTGATCCGAAGTTTCCAAAACTTTTGGGTTAACAACACATTCTAAAGCTTAAAAAAATGTTTAAAAAAAAACTTTTAAAATGTTTATTTTCAATAGTTTTTGCTAGCATATTTCAGAAAGTTTTTACGGGGGAGGGAAGGGGGGTCGGAGTTTCCTTATACAAGTCTGAAAATTTCACGCTGTCATAAGACATTTTACTTGAATCCACTATCCCCCCCCCCCCCTGGTTTTCCTTTTGAATACTAGCGATGGGGGGGGGGTATTCCGGTGTCCCGGTTGAACATTTCAGAAATCTGGCAAGCCTAGGTATGAATGTTTTATTTCAAGTCGAGGTTAAAATTAATAAAGACGATATTGTGTTCTATACTTTGAGTTCTGAAGATAATAATGACGAAAAAATGAATTTCTGTAATATTTGTGTAAAGGATGATTTCAAAACTGATGATGGATCGCAAATTACTGAAAATCAAATAAGTAATGTTGAAAATATTTCTGTTTCTGGTACAGAACTGATGTGTAGCAAATCACGGCGTTTAGCCCTTCCTGAAAAAAATATCATTGAAACCTTCGACGACGACCTTAAGAAAAGATCCGCTGCCTTGGAATCGAGCAATAATTCTCTTAGCAGTAGTCCGATAAGCATTACAGTCGACTCCCGCTACAACGCGTTTCGACCTACGCGAAATTGTTATAACGCGAATTCGAGTATTGAATTTTAGAGCTAACGCGAATTTTTCTCGCACAACACGAATTTTTTTAGAAGGAAGTATCAGTTCCGCTATTGGCTACTAAATATATATTTCGTGAATGTTATTACATCCCTTTAAGCATCACTGACAGCCAAAGTTTCCACACCAAAATAGTCTAGTGCATCAAATAACCACTCAGCATCTTTTATTAATTTTTTTTTTCATTCTAAATATAAAAGTTGATTTAATATAATGGCACCTTCATCTAAACTTTGTGAATATGGGAAGAAAAAGAAAGTTTTTGATTAAAAAAAAAAGAAAGAAAAAAGCTAAGATTCTCGAGATGCTTGAAAAACTGCAAAACGTCGACGGTATAGCGCGACAATAAGTATGAATCTTCCATACGTACAATTAAAAGTCAAAACAAAAAGATATCCGTAAAAGTTCATAACTTAGTTTCAATATTGAAGATTGCAGAGAAATCTAGCAATAAATATTATGAAAATGGAAGCTGCTCTTATACTGTGAAACAATAAAGAGAACATTAAGAGGAGATGTTGCCACAAATTGAAACGTTATAAAGGCGAAGCAAACTAATTTAAAAATATACTAGCTAAGAATAACGATCTGATCATGGAGCATAAATCATCACTATCTTCATTTTTTAACTCTTAAATATAATTACTGTATCTACTGTACTATTATAGTGCATAATTTAAATTTTACTACATACTGTGCGTACCGTGTTTTTTTATTTTATGTCTTTCATTCCCATAGGTCATTAATTTTGTTCATCTTAAAGTATTTCATTTTGAATAACAGTTTTTTATTTCTTAAATACAGTAAATGTTCAATTCCTTATGCAAGAAACTGTAGTGTATGGTTAAGGAATGCTTTAGAGCAGTCTGAGGGGTGTTTATGAGTATCGAAAAGTATTTGGTATGCTTTAAAAAATTTGTATGCATATATTTTTGCACAACGCGAAATTTCGACTTACGCGAGGAGTCTTGGAACGCATCCCTCGCGTAAGTCGGGACTCGACTGTAGTTGAGTTTTCAAAAAAGAATCGGATCAGCTGTCAAAGCGGGTGTAAATAAAGGAAATAAACCTAAAGCAAAAAAAAAAAAAAAAAAGAAGCGCGTCAAGCATCCAGCTGCGATGATTATTTTGAATCGGAAGGAATTGTTTATTAGAATTTTGACAGAAGAAATATTTTAGCTGTATCTCAATCAATGCAACAGGGGGAAAAAGGCAAATCTCATGAGCAAGGTCATGTTGGAGTTAGCCGAACAGAAGATAATTTTCAAAAAGACCATTTTATTTCTAAGGTTAAAAAGAAAATCGAAGATTTAGCAGCTGATTATGTTTATCGCATATTAATAAATCCCGAAAGAGGTGAAGAAGAAAAATATTTACATGCATCAAGAAAAAAAATGATAATTTATCCGACATGAAAGAAGGTTCAGAATTGAATAAGCTCTTAAATTAAGAATTAAAAGAAATTTTAGAAAATCATCGTGAGGAATTCAGAAAAGTGAAATAAGCAAATATTTAGAGTAGAGGAAGAAAATAAGAAAACTCGCTACCTACGAAGACGTCAACCGAACACTAGCAAAGTTAACTTAGAGGTTAGTAAAAGAACACAATTCGGACCAAATCTGAAGTTGAAACCAAACTATTTAGAACCCTTTAGAGTTGAAAAAAAAATTAAAAACAACGACTCCTTCAATGTGATTTTAAAGAAGGTGAACACGAAGGACCAATTCGTAAATCCACATGCGCGGAGTACATGAAGCCTTGGACAGTGTCATTAACTGTCCATGTGACATAAAAAGACGTATTTGGAAGACGTGAATGACATGGATAATGCCGGTGTTAAAAGAAGAAGACGTAGAATGAAGACGCATGAAAAAAAAGGAGACTGAGGACAATTGACTGAAAAGCTTTTTTCCATTTTTATCGATGTTATTATTTTTTTTCTTTTTTTTGAGCAATCACGATTGCTTAATGTTCTCATTTGACCATTTTTGAGGTCCGTGCCTTTTTCAGCTTGGACCAGCAGCACCACCGCCCACCGGCCTCGGCAGGCGCCCCTTGGAGCACTGCCTCCTAGAATCAGTTTCTCCTGGTCAGTGGCGTCCGTGTCCTACATACACGCACGCTCATACACACACGCTCATACACAAGCCTTTAAACACATACACACACGCCTACGTGCATACACACAGGTTTACGCACACACACAAGCCTACACATGCACGCACGCGCACCTACACATACACACACGCCTGCAAACACACACACACACAACTATACACACGTAACCGCCCAGGAGGAGGGGCAGGCTTTGGGGGTGCATGAGCCGTTTCTAGAAACAATAGCCCCCGATGAGTAGGGTCCTGTCACAGTTTGTGATTGCGAAAAACATAATTTGAATTCAAAATTTCAGAATTCAAGTTAATTTTCTTTTCCTTTTTTTTTTAGTTCTATTTTCAGACTGTTGGATTTCCAATATTGGGGGCAATGTTGCTCCCAGGATGACCGTTTGGATAAGAGCTCCCAGAACTTAACTGTGACTGTACCGCTAAACCGCGATTAGCGGAGCACATTAAAAACAAGACGGGGGAACGATGTAAGACGCTAGTGAAAGATGGTTGAATTGTTAAGACGTGCCCTAGACACCGAAATTTAACGTTTGTTTTGTGTTTTATGTTTGTGTTTATGTTATTTTACGTAGAGTTTGTTTTAAATAATTGTGTTTCTTCTTCTATTTTCGTTTTATTTGGGATAAATTCCCACACACACACACACATATATATATGTATATGCGAAAGTTCTAAATTTAATGAATGTCTATATTAGCAGGTAGCCGGTGAACAAATTCACACACCAAAGACATCGGCCAAAGATCGAATATTTCCAGTCGGTGAATCCCCGGTAAAAGATGATAATCTTCAATTTCGGCCTTTCTCGGCAACATATGCCGTGAAGCATCGTTTATGTGTTTCGATTTTATACGTTTTTAGCATTTATACGTTTTTTAATTTGGTCTTTGCAGAGTCCAACACACATTAACGTATACCTATAATACGTTTTTCCGTTATATGCATTTTTCTGCAGTGCCTTCAAAAACGTATAAAAGATGCTTCACTGTATACGGGACAATAAACGGTCATTGTTACATGATTACAAACAGCTATGTGTGCATCACATGACTTCCTTTTACTCCAATTTAATGTCATTTTCCCAATACTGGCAATTGTAACGTGGTTCAATATCACCAACAGTGGCCAAATAGAAATCAGATTTAAAAAACAAAACGCCAAATTTGTCGCCAAGTTGGCGAAAAAGCTTGGCGACCAAAAAATTGGTGATATATTGCCAAGTGTCTGCCAAATCATAACACCACTTAAGTTTGCATCGACCAAAGACCCCCTACAAAAAACCTGAATGCAACCAATAGGGAAGGTGCACAACTAAACCCCACTAGGAGTCTACGTACCAAATCTCAACTTTCTAGGACATACCGTTCTTGAGTTATGCGACATACATCCGCACATACATACATACGTACATACAGACGTCACGAGAACGCTCGTTGTAACTAACTCGGTAATCGTCAAAATGGATATTTTGCGTGTCTATACGTTCTTAGGCACTTATCCACGTGTGGTCGAGTCAAAAAAAAAAAAAAAAAATCTCAACATTCATTCGGGTGTGAGCAAAATGGAAATTAAAAAATTCTGTGTGAGGAAGTGTTTAAGTAAAATATAAAAAACAGTACTTAAAGTATTGCTCTTTACAGGAAAAGAACAAAGGGAATTTCAGTGCCTTTCAACTAAAAATAAAATTTAGAGCTGGTTCGTATTTTAAATGATTTTTTAAAATTCAGAATATTTGCAAAAGTATCCATCTAGGGAAAGAGCCAAAGTGCAGCCTGCTCCCTCGAAATTTTTAGAGAGTATTTAAAGGGTTATTTTTCATTTTTTTTGGGGGGGGGAGCTTTCAATTTGGGGGGTCTTTGTGGTGTTGGAGGGGTATGGGCATTCCTGATATTTGTATCGTTTTAGTGGATTTACACATTCTTCAGAAGTGAAATCTGCACCACAGTGCATCTAATTGAATTCTGCGTCAATGCAGCACAGTTTTTCCATGTCATTTTTGGGGACAAGGGAAACTAATAGGACAGACTAGCGTAAATGTTTGATTTCCGAGAAAGATTATTTGCTTTTGTGATTTAAGTGTTGACAAGCTTCAAAATGGGGGTGCAAGGGAGATGCATTGAGGGATGCAAAAAATAGGGCAGAGCACAGAGCCCTCCTAAAAACTACTAGCACTTCCCCTCCTATGGGAGGAGACGGTATGTGCATGCCTACAGGAAAGGGAAAGGGTGAGTGTGCGAGTTAGATTAGAAGTAACATCTGTTTAAGAGAAGATATCTATCTAACTTTAAAAAATATACCGAGTGTTTCTAAATGAATGTCTGGGTTTTATCGCTTTGTAGTATTTAGGGGCCACTCATTAATTACGTGAGGACGACTTTGGCCGTTTTTGACCCACCCCCCACCCCAACTCATGTAATGTTGCGTAAGATTTTTCACCCCCCCCCCCCCAACAAATTCTTAAGTAAGATTCCATTTCGTTTTTCAAAATAATAAAATAACAAATCTTAAACCATTGGAATCGTTATTAAATTTCACTGTTATTTTATTAATTCTTTTTGTGTAAGGAAATATTTATTAAAACGTTGGAATGTAGACTGAAGATCTTTTAGACATTATTACTATTATTATAATGTTTTTAACCTTCCAGATGCAAATGAAATATGATCCTTGCCAAACTAATTGACCGAGCGATTTCTAAAGTAAACTATCAACTATAGCGTAAGAATGGGTTGATCTCCCCCCCCCCCCAGTAAGGGTATGTAGAGATTTTTCCAACCCCCCTCCCCCTTGAGAGCCTTACGTAATTAATGAATGGCCCCATATAATCCGTAAAGTTTAAAATCCTAATTAATAGGTGACACCAAAGAGCAACTCCGACCTAAAAGATTACAAATGCTCAGTGTGAGCACTTTTAGTCACACAGGACGCAACAAGTGGATACCCAGTTCTTCCCGAACGTTGTTTAGTGTTTTTAGTGAATTACTGCTACAGCTGCCACAATCCTTTTTTTTTTAGGTCGGGTAGGTTAGCCGGTGGTGGAGGCACATGCACACGATCCTTTATGAACGGTTGCATGTAGAAACCACATGAAATCCAGTGAGCGTGACAGCGTGGTGGCCTTGCAAAACAAGCTCCTCACTCACCAGATCTCACGCCGTGTGGTTTCTCCTTATAGGGGACTATAAAGGATTATGTGTATGTGCCTTCACTACCAGCTAATCTACCCGACCTAAGAAATAGGATTCAAGCAATTTTTATAACAAATGCCCCAGAAACACTAAACAACAACTGGACTATCGACTTGATATGTGCATTGAGACGAAAGGTGCTCACATTGAGCACCTGTAAGCTGGTGCGTATGATTGCTTCAGTGTAAGCTTGTGCGTATGATTGTTTCAGTTTATCTTTCATGTATGATTTATTATATTAAGTTTAACGTAATCAGTATAAGAAACTTTAAAACCTTGATATTCATTTAGAAACACCAGGTGTTTTGATTATAACTCACGGTGCTCAAAGTTACAAAGAAATTACCTATTAAGTGATACCGTTCATTATTTTGTCTTTACATTGAACTTTTAAGATTTTTTTTCTTGGTTTTTTTTTTTTTTTTTTAATTGGCGCATTCGGGAGTCTAATTTCGAATAGTTGTATATGCGCTACACTGTAAAAAAAAAAAAAAAAAAAAAAAAAAAAAAAAAAAAAAAAAAAAAAAAAAAAAAAAAAAAAAAAAAAAACCTTAAAATAATTTTAAAATCATCAGAACTGTTTTTTTTTTCCTATGTGTTTGTTCATAGGAGGAAAGCTGAATCCCTTAAGTTACAGATTTGGCATTAATAGAGTACTCTACATGATCAAAGATACTGAGTTCAGTGATTCCAGTTGGAATCACAGGGGGCGAGAAAAGTTAATAAATATCACTTGTCCCGTAACACTCTTTCCATTTCTTTGAAGAAGGTAAACAAATCTGTTCCGTAACTGCAAAATATCAAGAACGTTACGAGTGCTATTCGGTTCTTTTTATCATTCACCCCATATTATGTCATCCTCTTTAAAGCCAAAGAAGAAGGGGAAAAAAAGTCTCTTCCGACATTTCCAGCTTCAGAGAATTGGATGCGAGCCAATGTTTGTTATAGATCGGCGAAAAGAACTAGTGGGCAGAAGATACATTTGAAAAAGTCCTCCCAGTTCTCAAAAACGTTTTTCTCGCTAAAAATCTTGCAGAAGGAACGGCGCTTCGGGTAAAATGCCAGAAAGAACCTGGCATTCTACCCGAAGGTATACCCTAGGACTCGGAGAACATGACCCGGTTCTTCACTCGGCAGGAATTCCTGGTCGTTGAGTTTACAATTCAATCAACTCTTTCCATTACGCGTTCACAATATTCTACTCAAGCCGAATGAAATAACTTTAAAAAAAATTAATTTGAATTTTGACCTCTTGAATTCAAATTATGTTTTTCGCAATCACGAGTGTGTGTGTGTGTGTATGCAGGCATGTGTGTTTATGTGTGTGGGGGGGTATGTGTGTTTGTGTGTAGGGGGTATGTGTATGTGTGTGTAGGCATGTGTGTTTGTGTCAGTGTGCAGGTATGAGTGTGTGGGTAGTTGTGTGTATGAGTGTGTGTGTGGTGCAGAATGAATGTGTGTGTAGGCATATGTGTTAGAATCAGTGTGCAGGCATGAGTGGTGAGTGTGTGGGTAGTTGTGTGTAAACATGAGTGTGTGGGTAGTTGTGTGTGTGTATGTGTAGGTGTCTGTATGTATGCGTGTGTGTATGTATGTGTTTTAGTGTGTGTATGTGTATGTGTGTGTATGTGCTTGTGTATGTATTTGAGTGTGTGCGCGTGTGTGTGTGTGTGTAGTTGTGTATGTATGCGCGTGCGTGTAGAATATGGATGGAACCAGGAGACGGTTTTCGCTATAGGAGCAGCATCGTGAGGAGCCGGTCGACGGTGATGCTGCAGAGGGTGCGGGCGGGAAAATAAAATGATAGCACATCAAAGCAGTCAAGTGAGAACAATAAGCAATCGTGATTGCTCAAAAATGTGTAATTTGAAATCACACGATTACTCGTATAAGTGGGGAGGGGGTTGGGATCACCCAAAATGACGGTATCTCCTAATAAGTCACGCCTGTTTTTATTTCCTTTTTATGCTAGCTGCGTCGCGGGGCTTTGCACGATCTACTTCTAAAATAAAAGTTATGTCAAGTGACGCGTGTTCAACAATCGGGCTTGAACCAAAAAAAATCTGCAAAATTTTCCGGCAGATTGCAGAAAAATGATCAAAAAGGAAAATTTTTATGACCCCCGATTTCAAGAAAAACTTCACAACAAAAGTAAGAATTTTATTTGTTCAAATTCAAGAGACAAAAATGCCAACAGATCTGTCTTCTCAATGAATTCATTCCCGCCACAACTTTTATTAAAAGCATTGTTAAACAATGACCGTGATCAACAGTTGCGTTTATTGCTGCAACTTTTTTGTTTTTTGGTTTTGTCGTTAAGTGAGCATATGAAATTAGTCTAATGACACTTATTTTTTAATATATTAAGTTTTATTTTCTTGCCTGTATCCATAATAAATATTTTTATATATTTTATGTACATAACCCCTTCACCCACAAACATTTTTTTTTTTTGACATCTCTAAATTATTTAAGGAATGAATGAGGCAAGATTCGAAAGAAAAGGATGCAGAGTAAACTAATTTGGGTCATTTCTGAATTAAAAAAAAATAGCATAGATAACTTGAAATATTTTACTAAAACAAAAAAAAAACCCACAGTTTTATCAAAACTGGTCAATCAAAATAACAAAAGAAAACTTGAATTTGCCTTAATGGCATGGTCTTTCATTAACAACTAGTGGTACCCGCACGGCTTTGCCTGTAGTTGAAAAATTAAAGGGTCATTCGGTTCGCCTGTATATTTACAAATAATGAATGACGAATTTCTCGCCAATTGGCTGTGTTCATTCGCTCTCCCATTCCACGTCATGATAATTTTGTAATTTACTCGTCCATCTAATGATAATTTTGCTCCGGAAAATGTTCTTAAAATTGAAATAGAAAAAGAACAAAATCGAATTTTCGAAAAATCGCTTCGAGGTGCACACCCCCATGCTACAAACTAACTTTGTGCCAAATGTCATGAAAATCGGCCGAAAGGTCTAGACGCTATGCGCGTCACAGACATCCAGACTTTCCGCTTAATTATTAGTAACTAGTGGTACCCGCACGGCTTCGCCCGTAATAGAAAAATTAAAAGGTCTTTTGGTTCGCCTGTATTTACAAATAATGTATTGTGAATTTTCTCGTCAATTGGCTTGTACTCATGTTACGGTTACACGTTATGATAATTTCGTATCTCGCCAATTGGCTTGTGCCCATGTTACGGTTACACGTTATGATAATTTCGTAATTTATGATAATTTTTTTTCTTAAAATTGGAATAAAAAAAGAACCACATTGAATTTTCGAAAAATCGCTTCGAGGGGCACACCCCCATGCTACATACTAACTTCGTGCCAAATTTCATGAAAATCGGCCGAACGGTTTAGGCGCTATGCGCGTCACAGACATCCTACAGATATCCTACAGACATCCTACAGATATCCTACAGACATCCAGACATCCAGACATCCTCCGGACAGAGAGACATTCAGCTTTATTATTAGTAAAGAAGATTAGATTGCAGTACCATCTGTATTCTTTCGGGATAAATCGTAGCTGGTCTTTCAGATTTTTTTTTTCATTTGATAACACCCCTGTCTTTTCAAACAATCGGGAAATGGAAATGTCCCCCAAGCTTGCTTTTTGATTCAAGTAGTGCTTTATATTCACTTCCTTAAAAGGAGTGTTGGGATCATATGATTCTTTATAAAGGTAAAAACCGTATCCCTCTACATGGATCCATTTCACACCACATCTAAAACGCACGCTTTCCCTTAAAATATTATTTTTTTCTGTTGAAGAGTTTCAGCTTTTTCATTAGGTCATCAGTTTCACGGAAATGGTTACCCATATCTATAACTGCACTTTTTTTACTTGATTTGCCAATGATATTGCTCTGGTAAATAAATGTTTTGGTGTTTTCTCAATAAGGTTTCAATGGGGTGGTTTCCTTCAGTCAAAAGTACTACTTTTAGTCATTGAAGTGGATAGAATAAGCAAAAAAAAATAACATGGACCCAGAAAATTCTTTCATTTTCCCAACAGTTATTTTTTAATTGATTTTTTAAAATGTCCGATTCTTCAAACAAGGCGTGGTCTTTATGACGTCACAAATGATGCACTATGGCGCATCTTTCTGCCGCATTTCCACGTTATGATAATCAAGAAGCCAATTACAATTGCGCTCTACGCTTGCTATCAAACATATCGTTGCCAATACACGTGAGTAAAGATGCGAATTAAATATTTTGGACCGTGAATGGCAACACAGAATGGCATTTAATCATTTTTTGTGATGTCATCGGCAGAAGCGTTAAACGATGAAAAAGCACCGATTTAAGTTTTTTTTTTTTTAAATATTAAACTTAAAGAAATTATTTAAAAAAATGGTCAAATTCTATGTTTTTAATCATGCTCTTTTGGAAAAAAATACTTTTAAAATTTTGGAAACGACCCCATTCGGCCAAAGTATCTTGAACTGAAATTTTCATTAACAACCGAAAAAATTCTAAACTTATCGCCTGTAACATTAATTTTACAATATAATTTATTTCAGTATTAAGAGCCAATGTCTGTAAGAATCAGGCAGTTTACGGCATTTGTGATTGTTGACATTTTTAATTTTCTTTATTTTTAGATAAGTTGTTCCGTATCATGAATGTAGTGTTTGTGCAAAATATGAGCTTTGTCTGCCTTACCGTTTTTGGGAAATTAAATTTTTAAATTTAGGGGGCGTGGCACATTTTTGCGTGCTTTTCAAATTTGCAGATTTTAAAGTTCTTGTTGCTTTAAGCGCCCCCATAATGACATGGATTTTTAAATTCTATACTATTATATGGTCTTCTTAGATACTATTACAGCTGTCAAATCGGTGTCACTACGAGGGCGACGGCCACAAACTCCGTTTAAAAATGACCGAAAATGAATTTTTTTACTACATTCAATGCCAATTTTCTAAAAGCGCCTTCATGATGACACCAACGTTTTTACATAAATTCATAGCTACACTTGCATACATCAAAAATATGTAATAAAATTGGTGTCACTATAAAGGCGCCAAAAGATATTGGAACTTTTATGTGATAAATTTCACAAAAATGCAAATGTTTAAAATCTAACTACTACTCTCGCCCTCATAGCAGAGATCTGAAACTAATTAAGTTTGATAACCAACATGTTCGTCTAACATATGAAATAAAAAAATCGGTGTCACTCCTATTACTTTCGGAAATATTATCATTCGAAATTAGTATGTTATGGAGTTATTTAAAAAAAGACTTTTCTAATTCGAATGGCTTTTTGCACGGTTCGTTTTAAACTTTAATATAAAATTACAGTAGTGACACCTAAAATAATGTGTTTCTAATGCTTTTTATAAAAAAAAGCTTTATAAAAAGCATTAGAAACACAGTGAATCGATATAGGTACAGATGGACGTATTGTGTAATGTGCATTATGGCTAAAATAATCGTACTAATATTCATATTTTTCCACCATACTAATTTTTTATCTGTTATTTATATTAAAAATGTAACTATTTATAACATAATGTCTTAAATAGTAACGAACATAATGTATTATATAGCGAACATTCAGAATCTGAAACATAATTTGAGGGTGACGTAGACTAAAACAAAGAAAACATAAAAAATCAAATCACCCAGTTTCAGAAAGACGGTCATCTCTTATTGATATCTGGTAATTTTTTAGCACTAAAGCTTGGGAAAACATGGTATCCCGGACCAGAAGTTGACCATTTGCTAATCTGAATACAACTAGCCCCCTCATAGCAGAGATCTGAAACTAATTAAGTTTGATAACCAACACGTTTGTCTAACATTTGAACTAATAAAACTAGTGTCATTCCTACTACTTTTGGAAATATAATCGTTCGAAGTTAGTATGTTGTGGTGCATTTTTTTATTATTATTATTATTTTTAATTTATTTTATTTGTTTATTTATGTATTTTGGTAATTTAATCTTATCACACCCAGATAGTGTTTTGACCATATTTATTTTTAATTTATTACAAAGAAGCAACGTTTAACATAAACAGCTTTGGGCAGTAAGAGTGTCTTTATCTTGAATAGAAAATGCTCGTTTTGATATAGGTACAGGTGGATCTATTGTGCATAATATGTTTGGATTATCATACCAATACTCGCCTTTTTTCCGGTCAAATAAATTTATTTATTCCTATCCTTCTTGCCATGCATTTGACCTTTACTTGCAAATGGTCAACTTCTACTATTTCTCCGGGATACCATGTTTTCCTAAGCTTTAGTGCTACAAAATTACCAGATATCAAATAGAAATGACCGTCTTTCTGAAACTGGGTGATTTGATTTTTTATGTTTTCTTTGTTTTAGTCTACGTCATCCTCAAATTATGTTTCAGATTCTGAATGCTCGCTATATAATACATTATGTTCATCACTATTTAAGACATTATGTTATAAATAGTTGAATTTTTAATATAAATAACAGATAAAAAAATAGTATGGTTGGAAAAATATGAATATTAGTACGACTATTTTAGCCATAATGCACATTACACAATACTTCCATCTGTACCTACACTCAAGAGCCAAAACATTATGACCACCCCTAACTTTTTCAAAGAATTCGTCTGGATGACGTGGAGACTACATGATGAAGTGGGGTTGGTATATAACTAAGGCTGGAGAAGGTCATGCTTCATACGAGCACTTTCTTTTGCGAATTATGGGAAAGAATAACGATCTCAGCGAATTTGATCGAGGGCAGATTGTGATGGCCCGAAGACTCGAAACGAGTATCTCAGAAACTGCAAGACTGGTAGGTTGTTCATGACCTGTCGTTGTTAGTACTTTTGCGAAGTGGAAAAAAGACGGTGAAACTAACAGTAGGCGTAAAAGGGTTGGATGGCCAAGCGTCCTCAAAGATAAGGGACGTCGGAAGCTAGGCCGCTTGGTAAAGCAAAATCGGAGGCAGACAGTTGATCAACTGACAGCTCAATGCAGTTGCGAGTGAAAGTGTTTCCAAACACAGTTCAGCGGACACTGTTGGATATGGGACTGCGC
Source organism: Uloborus diversus (assembly GCF_026930045.1). Lineage (NCBI taxonomy): Eukaryota > Metazoa > Arthropoda > Arachnida > Araneae > Uloboridae > Uloborus > Uloborus diversus. Next base: position 139,320,559 of record NC_072739.1, read on the forward strand.
GGCAGACGTCCTACTCGTGTGCTTCCATTGACCAATCGTCATCGCCAACTACGCCTACAGTGGGATCAAGAACACCGAGATTGGTCCTCGGATGACTGGAAGAGAGTTGTCCGGTCTGACGAATCACAATTTCTGGTTCATGACATGAATGGTTTTGTCAGGGTTCGCCGTCTTACAGGCGAACAGTTACTCCCGTCTTGTACCGTTGGTCATAAACAGGCTGATGGTGGCATAATTATGGTCTGGGGGACTTTTTCTGGCAGCTTCTGGGACCTTTAGTTGTGGTAGAACATACCGTGAAGGCTGTGGATTGTTTGAACATCGTGGCAGATCAGGTGCTCCCGTACATGGCGTCGGTCTTCACTACTGGAAATGGCATCTTCCAGCGTAATAATGCCATATGTCACAGGGCTATAATTGGGTTGGAGTGGACCCAGCAACATGAAGAAGTATTCCAATTAATGCCTTGGCCACAAAATTCACCGATTTAAATCCTATCGAGTACGTTCGGGACTTCACGGAAAGGCAGCTCAGAGCTGAAACATTCCCATGTCAAGAAATCTCAACTTAGCCTGACCGCTGCATTAACATTGGGTACCATCTATTTCCAGACGTCTACCAAGAGCTTACGGTATTCATGCCAAGGCGAATCGCAGCTGTTTTGCAGGCCAAAGGTGGCACAATTGTTGACTGGGTGGTCATAATGTTTTGGCTCCTCAGTGTATATCGATTTACTGTGTTTCTAATGCTTTTTATAAAACTTTATTTATAAAAAGCATTAGAAACATATTATTTTATGTGTCACTACTGTAATTTTATATTAAAGTTTAAAACAAACCGTGCAAAAAGCCATTGAAATTAGAAAAGTCTTTTTTTTAAATAACTCCATAACACACTAATTTCGAATGATTATATTTCCGAAAGTAATAGGAGTGACACCGAATTTTTTATTTCATATGTTAGACGAACATGTTGGTTATCAAACGTAATTAGTTTCAGATCTCTGCTATGAGGGCGAGAGTAGTAGTTAGACTTTAAACATTTGCATTTTTGTGAAATTTACCACATGAAAGTTCCAATATCTTCTGGCGCCCTTATAGTGACACCAATTTTATTACATATTTTTGATGTATGCAAGTGTAGCTAGGAATTTATGTAAAAACGTTGGCGTCATCATGAAGGCGCTTTGAAAAAATTGGCATTGAATTTAGTAAAAAAATTCATTTTCGGTCATTTTTAAACGGAGTTTGTGGCCGTCGCCCTCGTAGTGACATCGATTTGGCAGCTGTAATAGTATCTAAGAAGACCATATAATAGTAAAGAATTTAAAAATCCATGTGATTATAGGGGTGCTTAAAGCAACAAAAACTTTAAAATCTGCAAATTTGAAAAACACGCAAAAATGTGCCACGCCCCCTAAATTAAAAAATTTAATTCCCCAAAAACGGTAAGGCAGACAAAGCTCATATTTTCCACAAACATTACATTCATGATAAGGAACAACATATGTGAAAATAAAGAAAATTAAAAATGTCAGCAATCACAACCTGCCTGATCCTTACAGACAATGGCTCTTAACTGCAGTGAATAACTTGAGTAAAATAATTTAATTTTAGTTTATCGTTTGCTAGTTGAAGTTTGCCAATGTTTATTGTTTTTATTATTATTATGCAGAATAACATACGTATTTTCAATGAGTACTACTTGAAAGTTTTGGAATCAGTTGAATTTAAAAGAAAAAAGTGCTGCAGATGTATTTCAGACCTATCATAACACCCACCTGCTGAATGCATGAAGGAGTTATGTTACTATTATTAGTTTAGGCTCCATTAGAAAAAGAGGTTAAGGGCACATAATCATTTCATCCTCTATGGCTTTGCAGGGAAATGTTACATAGCCCCTTCATCTTCTTCATATCTTTATTTCTATCTGTATTGAAATATTCAGATTTTGTTACATAACATTTATGCATCATATAACTATTTCATCTATTGAATTAGATTGGTTTATCAAAAAAATTTAACATAGCCCCTTCATCTTCCAAACCCTTCAATTATGACTCACGTTCTAATTACCTTGGAACATCGGAAAAAAAATTATCTGATGCAGAACAATCAGGGGTTTCCATTTATATTTTGTTCTCATTTTTGCGAGCATTTTTTCGCCCTCATATTGTAGACAAACGACATTTTCGGATCCTAAAATTAAGATTCGAACGATTCGGTTCTTCTTTGGCGTTCGAACTCCTCCCCTCCCCCTTACGTTCCTTCTCAAGTGCCCAAGTATCTCCCTGTCAAATTTGGTCCAGATCCGACATAAACTGTATTTTTATAGGGATCATACATATACATGTACATACACATATATTTTTTTATTTTATTTATATATGTAGATTACGTTTTTTCTTCTAATGGGGCTGCGTTAGCGGAACAACCTTTTGCAGACCTAGTTAGTATCCTCGATATAGCATCCATTCTTTCACATGGACTTGCAATCGGCGGACGCCTTTATCACGAGAATTTAGACGTCCAGTTTTCCCACTAGATGGAGACACCTATGCCTTGTTCGATGCGAAACTGCACAAGGAATTTCATTTTGCCAAGAGCAGTCAAACTCATGCATTTAGCTTTTCTTAAGTTTTGATTTTTAATATTTTGAGGAAAATTTTATGACTTGCATAAACGTAGTGCTGTACATAAAAGAGAAAAAACTTTTGTTTTATAAGTATTTTTCAAGAAAATTGGACAATGCCCTCACTGTAATATTTCAGAAATTAATTTCATCCGGTTCAATTTGTTTTTGTCTTCTTTTAATTCCATTTTCATATTAATAACACATAATAACACAATATAAAAGTGCTTTAGTTAAGCTTTCTTTTTTAGAGAATCATAAATTTCCAATCTTAATTTTACATTAGATTAAACATCTGCCTATTCCAATTTTTTAATCATTTTTACAATTTATTTATCTTTTCAGAGTAACTTACGGAATTGCGTTAGAGACCGACGTAAATAAATACAGTGGCTCCCAAAAGTGTTCGTACACCTTGAAATTTTGTAGTAAAACCAAAATAACTCAAAACTGAATTCGAATATGAAATCCAATTTTTTTTCACACCATTCAATATGCCTTTCTGAACAAAACCCAGTAGTTTTTTTCGAAATATTGCGATATTTTATTTTTGAAATTTGTCAAAAAACGAAGAGACAAAGAAAAGATACGCCACAAAAGTCATCGTACACCGAAATATTTTGGGTTAAATTCATAATTAACATCATCATATGTGATTTTTTTATTATTTTTGCTTTGTAATGATACTATAAAGTCATTTGCCTTTAATTTTTGTGTATTTATTCCCTAATATTCTGCTTATTATTTTAAAATGGATTCTATGCGTAGAAAACAACAAACACGATTCGAAATTTGATTTTTTCCCTCACAGTAGCCGTAAATTGGTTTGAAATGTCTCTAAATTGGTTAATTTACACCATTCTATAGTGAAGGGCTTGATAAAATGCTTTAAAGACAAGAATCTTATCGAAAACAAGGCAAGAAAAGGGCAACTGGCAAAGTTACCAAAGCGTGATCGGAGGTTTACAGTAAAAAAAAAAAAAAAAAAAAAACATGAAAAATACACATTTCAGAACTGAAAAAGTTTCTGCAGAATTGAATGAAACATTTTGCGTTTAATTTTTACCTAAAATTGTTCGCCAAGGTTTCTGATTAGTTGGATTACATGGGATCTCTTCCCGCAGAAATTTTCTTGCTCGAGCGAAAAACAGAAAGCTTACACTTTCCGTCGTAAAATCAATGATAAAGAAGCTCAAAACGTTATGAAACAACTTCTTACTTATAGATGAAAATAAATTCCACATTTTGGGCTAAATTGTTGTATAATTGTAAATGGAAGAAAAAAATGAGAAATTTAATCTGAAGAACTTAGTTGGATCAGTTAATCAAGACGGTGAAGGTGTTTTTATGTGAGGGTGCATCTCAGTATCAGGACTTGGAAATTTGGAATTTTTTGGTGAAATAATGAATTATGCTGTTTATTTAAATATTTTAAAAAGCAATTTTAAACTATTAGCCCAAAATTTGGTAATCGGAAACAACTTTGTTTTTCATCAAGATAACAATAAGAAGCACACGTTCGCGTTTGGTGCCTCAAAATTTGTCCTTAAGCTTAGAAATATCTCCTCAATCATCAGATTTAAATTTAATGGAACATATTTGGAGATATCTAGTGGTTAGATTACGAAAATACACCATTGAAACGAAAAGCAAACTAGAAACAGTAAGACTCGTAGTGCGGCTGAACACTTACTCAGAAATTGCACAAAAAAAGAAAGAAAAAACAATGAAATCTATTCCCAGATGTTTAAAAACTATTGTTGTTACTGCATGTTATTCTACTAAATAATAACTTAGTAAAAAATTAAATTATTTACAATTTTTTTGAAATTTTTTCAAAGTGTACGAAGACTTTTGTGAGATAAAATTTCCGACACTTTTTGGTTTTTGATTTTTTAAAAAATTAAGTTTTAATGTTTTATTAAACATTTTCATGTAGTTTTGTTAAAAATAGATCATAAATCTTATAATAAAATATTTATTCCGAAATATTCATTCTAACCAATGGATAAGGGCCTATTTCATTAATAGTCGTAGGTGTACGAACACTTTTGGGAGCCACTGTACATTAATTTTATTTAAATACATTTACTAATGCGTAGAGCTGAACTCTTTTAATACGACCACCACGGCTTATACGAAATCACGACTAAAACGATGGATTTTGTCCGTAAAGTTTGGTTTTCTATTCACCACAAAAAAAAAGTCAAAATATGACGGGTGAAAATTGATTCTACATTTGAACGAAGCAATTGCCTGTTTGGAGATATTTTGACAGTTGAAATTTTAACCCTAACTCCAGTGGATGAATCTTAAACTCCAGTAGATAGCATTCATTGTTAACCACTTTTTTGCTTCTTCAATCCCCTGAAATGACAGTCTTATCAGTAAAACATTTAAGGGGACCGTGGACCTTGAAAGCTTTTTCTTTTGTTTATTAATTTTGAAATATGAAACTGGGCATAAAAGTTAGTAAGTTTATTAGCATGCAAAATATCAAGCAAAAAAATTCAACAGTATAAAAATTTAATCAAAATTAAAAAATTTGAAATTTGAAATGACAATTTTAAAATGCTTTATGCGATTCAATTTTTGCTCTTTTCTCAAACAGTTTGCATTTTATCAAAGAACAGAACATTGCCAAGAACTTTGGGTATCCATTTAAGGATTGGTCCATTATTAACTGCACAGTACTTTTTTCGCGTAAAGCAATAGTTTTGTTGCGAATATTACATAAAAATCAAAACTTTAATATTTTTAAGCAACATAAAATTCTCTTAAACCTTAATACATACCCAGTTTTATCAAACTACTACCAAAGTATCATATTCTGAAATTTGAAGCATATCGAACAAAAATTAAGTCGCATGGAGCTTTTTTCAATCTGTGTCGCATCGAATTTTCCAGTCCGAGATAAATGACATTAAAGTCTAATTTCACCTACATTTCATGTTCTTTGTATTTAATTACCTCCCGAAAGATATTTTCACAATGACTAAATATTTGACATTAATACCAATGTAAGAATTTATTGAAACTTAGTTTACATGTTTGACACTTAATTTTACTTAGTTTTTTTGACTTTGTTTACATGTTTTACAGCCATTTTAATGGAAAATACGCTCTGTTTACTTTTTTTAAACGCATATAACTTCGAGATAAAACATCTGATCAACAAGAGGGTTTTTTTCATACGATTTAGTACACTCCATGTATTGTTATTTCCACGGAATAAAAAAAATCATATTTTTGACCGATTTGAGCTATTTGGAAGGTCCACGGTCCCCTTAAGTTACCGGGTCTAGTTCAGCCTTGTCACAATAAAGCCTTTCCCTGCATGTTAAACATTACCAAAACGCATTATCAAATTATCCTGCCGTGGCACGAATTTCATTGCCGATGACGTCAGGAGCATTACTCGATCATTGGCCATTATATGTATGACGATTGCATTTAAAATATCACGCATTAGAATTAAAGTCCCGGCTATGCCGAACAAAAATTTCCGACCTCTTCATTAAATATTTTTGTCTCTAAATACTGTAATTTTCTTTTTGAAAATTATTCATCGTTTTGTGAGGCTGTGGATGGCCTATCGTGTAGCAAGAAGAAATTTTTACATCTTTCGCATAGAAAATGAAACCCACGCGCTTGTTTATCGGTAGATACTGCAATTTACTTGGGTTTAAAACTCTCTATTTTCCATTCTGCATTACAACCATATGCTCATAAAAAGCATGCATGTAATTGATTTGGTTCAATAGTGCTGATTTATTAATTCAACTAGTGGTATCCGCACGGCTTTGCCCGTAGTGGAAAAATGAAAAGATCATTTGGTTCGTCTGTATATTTACAAATAACGGATGATGAATTTCTCACCAATTTGCTATGTTCTCGCCAATTTTCTATGCTTGCCCATATTACGGTTCCACGTTATGATCATTTGGTAATTTACTCGCCCACGTTGTGATAATTTGCTCAGTGAAAAGTTCTTAAAATTGGAAAAGAAAAAGAGCAAAATCGAATTTTCGAAAAATCGCTTCGAGGTGCACACCCCCATGCTATAAACTATTTCTGTGCCAAATTTCCTGAAAATCGGTGGAAAGGTCTAGGCGCTGTGCGCGTCACAGAGATCCTGACAGACCGAGAAAGAGAGAGATCCAGACAGAGAGACTTTCAACTTTATTATTAGTAAAGATAATTTTTTTTTTAAATTTTTTCTGCTCCTGACAGTCCGCAAAATCAAAAGAATACGTTGGCGGTGTATTGGTGTGGTCTAATGCGGAAATGTTTGACTTTCGACTTTAACCCCTTCTTGCAAAATTCCGGTTTGCGCTACTCCTCTCAAATGTATAAGGAGACGATATTTTTATCGTAGAAATATCGCTAAATGTGTAGCTGCAAAAGTAGGTCTCCCCGATTCCAATTTTTGTGCAAATGTGTTATTTCCAATTTATCATTGCAATTCTTAGGTAGGCCAACAACCTGAAACAGGCAGAAAGTTTCAAAGCAGTTTCCTAAATGGGTTAAAATAAAACAGGAAAAGTTATTGCGACTCATTTCTCTTTATAGCTAGATACGTGATTTTTTTTTTTTTTTTAAATATTTTGGAGATATCTGCTATTCGCAACTCCAATAAACTATAGGGGGCGCTGCAGCCACTGTCTAAAGGCGAATGAGAAAGGTAAAACAAACACACGCCACAACTTATAACTTGCTTTGAAGCTTAGTGAATGACAGTAATTTTTCATCGTGCTTGTGGAAAGTTTTTTTTTCTATTCTTCTGAAATTACATTACATCATAAACTGTTTGAAGCCTGTAATTTACCCCAAAGAATACACGTGGAATGGACTTTTTCGGTAGTATTGCTAATCACCGCAAGGTAGCGTATTCGAGCTCTGGAGTTGCAAATTGCAGCTATACTCTTCAAATGTCCTTTAATTTCACTTCAAAGCTTAAGGGTGCGGTCCTCACTTTCCCCTACCTATCTAATTTCAGAACTTTTAGGTGACGGTTTCCAACAAATCCACAATATCCTGGTTTAGAGAGAAAGTTAAAAAGGGTGTTCTCCCATTTGGTCCAAAAATTTCTCCACGGGGGGCTTCCACCCAACTGACCGGGAACACGATTGACCAATCGGGTGTCTTCCAACTCTACGTAGGGTTTGAAGGGAGGGGCTTAGGCGCTCGGACATTCAAGGCTGTTTTCAAGAGTAAATTTCTACGCTTAACAATCTGGCGCCTTAGCTTGGCGCAATTTTTAGCACCATTCGGGGTTCAGGGCGTGGGTTGCCATTGAAAAGTTCAACGTGGTATAGAAGAGAGCAACTGGGCTAGCACCATTCGGGATTCCGGGAAAGGGCGGGGGGGGGGGGGTCCATTTGAGAAGTTCCACGTGGTGAAACTGGTTGCACGTGCCTATGCAAAGTGGGAAAGTTCATTGAGGGTAGTCGTCAGGTTAGCAGACTGGAAATAACATTCGGCTCAGGCATCCAGTTCCAGGGAGAACCGGCGTCTTCAATTAATTAAAAAAACACCCTAGTAATAAAATATTAATTAATTCTAAGGAAAATAATAAACATTTATAGTTTATTTTCAACTGAAAAATTAAGTATAATGACTTTATTAATTATTTGTTCAAACTAAAAAATCAAATGCTAATTTAAATAATAATCTAGTTTATTAAACCGATAAATAATATTTTGTTAAAAAAGCGCAAATAATCGCTTTTTTTAAAATAGCTAATTTTAGTGTTCATTGAATGATTGATCAGGAACTTGGAAGCTATTTTCTCTAAATTTTTCTGCATAACAGTTGTAAATAATTGATAATTAGTTTGTAATAATTGATAATTAGTATTATGCACATAATCAGTTGTGCATTTAAGCAAAATTCAGCGGGGGAGGAGGGGGAGTCGTATTTCACGACTTTGCCAACTAACTTTAAAATATATTTTCATCTCGAAAACCGCGTTTCTCATCTCATATGGTTCTAAGTTCCAAATAAAGTTCAGTATTATTAGCCGATCGGATCAAACTATTCACTTTTGAATGTAGCAGAGAATACTTGTGCGTTTAAAGATGAACACCCCTGCAAAAGTCCCTCATTTGTGTTCGACTTTTTTAAAAAATTCAGTAAAAAGAAAAAATTATCTTAAAAAAAATTGTATTGTACTTTTTGTAGAATGTGCAGAAAAAAGTTTACAACTCGTATTAATTTATAAACACAAGCGTTTAGTAAGCCGCGCTTACATTGTATGAACCTCAATAATTTTATTTATATTTTAGCACAAAGGCAAAAATTGGTGGGGTGCATGGGTTCAAATGCCATTTTTTTTCGAACATATAGTAACTTTTTTCAAACAAAACACTCTCTCTCTCCCACTCATTAAAGCAGCTCCAGCTTCCACTTTCGGAGAAGTCATTATTAGCATATACAATAGACAAAATAAAAATGAAAAAATCAGGAGAATTGCGTTATATTAAATGACTAACTATGGGCATGGTTTAGGGTTTTTTTTTTTTTTAAACTTAGATTGATTTTGAACTATGATGTTACAGCCCCCTTTTAAAAATTTCGAGCCCCCCCCCCTCCGCCCTGTGCACGCCCCTGAGTTACAGGCCAGGGCCATACTAAAAACTAAAACTGGTCATGCTCGCTGAGTTCAATTATTTTCAGGAAATACACAAAAAGTATGTTAAAACTTACTTTTTTAGCAACATCATCAAATTTCAAGCAACTAATTCCAGCGTATTTTAATTAAAAATTGGATAAATAATCCCCATTTTTATTAAGCACTTTTATTACTTGCCATGGAAAAATCTGAGGCCTGCTTTCGCTTATATCTCAGCTACTTAACCACTTTGGGATTTTACTTAATGATTTTGCTTAATTTAAAGGTACAGCTTAACGCTGAAAAATTAAAATTCTAAAATAAAATTATTTTTTCGTTTCCGATGGAAAACAGCAAATTTCATGCACTTTCCCCATTAAATATTTGAATATAAAACCCATTCTTACAAATTTTGTTGCCTTGCAACAGTATTGTTAATAGTAATCATAATGACTATTTTGAATCAAGGCTTCACTGGAGCAAGAATGAAATTTATACACTGTCGTTGCTTTCTTAGAGTTTTTATCTTCATCCATGCCAATAATCGTAACAGGGCTAAGTAAAGAGACATATTAGGTTCTTTATCACAAAACGTATGTTATGAACCATTCTTTTGCTTATATCTCAGCAACTAGACGACTTCAAGACTTCGGAATTTCACTAAATGATTTGTTTAATCTTAAGGTACAACTTAACGTAAAATAAAAATTTTATTTAAAAACAAAAATCTTCAATATAACGGATTAAAAAAAATACTAAGTACTTCACATGATGCACTCAAAAGGACAAAAAAACTTTTTTGGTTCAGAAAGGCAATTATATAAGAAAGGAAAAAGTATTCCTGTAGTTTTCAATTATTCCAAGAAAAAGACTTTACTAACGAAGAAAAGCGCGCTCAAGTCATTTCAAATCAAACTTTCCCATTAAGAAAAATATGCATGTTTCAACCCTCAAATTTATGATTGAAAGCTAGAAAATGATAAAACATTCTCTACATGACTTGAGCCGTACTTCTCTTCGTTTGTATAGCATTTTTCTTAGAATAATGGAAAAATACATGGATACTTAAATTGTCTTTTCTGACCCGGAAAAGTTATTTTGTCCTTTTGAGTGCATTATGAAAAGTGCTTACTTAGTATTTTTAAAAAAATCTGTTACTAATCGCATTTTTCAAAAGCGATTTTTGACAAATCGCTTTCAAAAGGTTCGCTTGAACCAGGGCTGCGGAGTCGGAGGGAAAATGGCCGACTCCGACTCCTAGATTTTTTTAAATCTATTTATTTATTTATTTTTTTCAATCCACTCCCCCTAATGGGAAGGGGGAAAATTTCAAAACATAGGTTGAAATACTAATTCCTTTTTATGAAAATTTAGCGTTGTATTTCATTGCTAAACTAAGATGCATACAACGTTAGAAACTAAACGTGAATATCAAGTTTTCCAATGGTTCGGATTTTATAAGTAAGAATACTTTTAAATCCCATGCTTTAAAATAATGGAAAAGAATTAGTTTGCTGTGTCATAATATATATTTATGTCATAAATAATCCTGCATTTATCTTACTCACAAATACAAACCCCAGTTGCTTAAAATATCATTACAAATTAGAATTTATTGAGGTGATTTGCCTGCTACTCATCGGTAACTTATAAGCAATTCTATCGATAAAATTGTGAAATGAAGTTTGAAACATTGTCAAGTGCTTTCATTTTTTGTTATTAAGTTCCAATTAAACTTTGATTACAAAGACTAATTCTTAATAGGTTGTGTTTTTAATCAATATTTAATATTTCATAAGATGTAAAAATTAGAAATTAAAATGCTACAAAATTTAAAATGCAAGTGCTTTTCTTTTTACATTACATCCATAGATTTTATGTAAAAAAAAGTAGCAGTTAATGTAAACTAGCAATAAATTAATGTTTTACATTTATTACTAATTAACATTACTGAATTTTTTCTATTTATAGTGTCATATTTGTTTATAAGAGTAAAACTAATGTAATGTGTCAGAAGATTTAATAAACATTGAAAAGCAACAAGATTTAAATTTAAGGTCTAAGCATTTTTTTAAAACATTTAAATTAATTTAAATGAGAAAAAATAATAAGTAAGAATTTTAATTAATATTGTGACATGGCATTATACTGATTCTTTCATTCAGTGCATAAAAAATGTTTCTTTGGGAATTTTCGAAGTTTTAAATTTGTTCACTATGCGGTTGTCGAATGTTGAAGTAGGGGGAATGTGGGACAAAGTGAATAAGAGGGGCAAAGTGAAATGGTGAAATATTTACTCTGCTGTTAGTGCCACCTATCTAGTAATATTTTAACTATGTAGTAAAAAATATAGCCTATTCTAGCTAAGAAAAAACAACTCTGAAAATCATAGAATGTGATAACACAAGCAATTTTCGAAAAATGATTCTCATATTGTAATATTTTATTGTAAGTCGAAAATTATGCTAGTTATTATTAAATGATAAATTTCTTGCAATTATCATTTGAAATATTAATTGAGACCTAATATTCGATGCAACATTTATTTAGTTAATATTAAGCCCATTAATATTTTAATTATTTTGCGCAGTCAGACAAGTACATGCGGGAAAAGTGAAAAATTAATTTCGTTTAATTATTCAATCATTTATTAAATCTTTTACCGCCTTTTATTAATTACTTTATTAACATACCTTAATTTAGTCATTCAATTATTTATTCATTCATACACTTATTTTCTTATTCATTCACTGTTTTACTCACTCGTTTATTTGTCCCCATACATTAATTAATTTATTTAATTAATTATTCGTTTATTTCTTTTAGCATCTTTTCATTTATTCATTCAACCTTTTATTTACCGATTCCTTTGATCAAAAATATTTTTTATAATCCAATAGAAAATATTTTATTTCAAACATATTTCATTTTTCACTTTGCCCCATGAAAAAATAAAGCGAAATTTTTCCACTTTTTTTTTTTTTTTTGAAAGCGAAAATTCACCGGCGAAAATAAAAAATACCATTTCAATGCACGTTTTATTATAAAATACAATGGTTCTTTCATGTACTGTAATTTTCAAAACAAATTTCCAATTTGTTCATTTTGAAAAAGCTCAGTCAGCTTAACCATTTCACTTTGCCCCACATTCCCCTACTCTGCCAAAACAAATAATCGGTTTGTCTGCTGATATACAGTATACCGAATACCAAGTATTCCGTGTACAGTCGACGCCCGCTACAACGCGATTCGACTTACGCGAAATGGCTACAACGCAAGATTTTCCTAGTAATGAATTTTAGAGCTACACGCGAAATTTCGTCCACAAACACAAATTATTTTGGAAGGAAGTATCGGCTTCGTTATTGGCTACAAAATATTTATTTTGTAAATGTTACTACATCACTTGAAGCATCACTGACAGCGAAAGTTCTCCACACCAAACTAATCTACGCATCGCGTTGTTAGTGCATCAAAAAACCACTCAGCATCTTTCATTTATTCATTTTTTTCATAATAAATCTTAAAGTGTATGAAATTTCTGGCACCTCAGTGGCACCTTTATCTAAAGTTTGTGAAGATGGGAAGAAAAAAAAAAGGTTCTGATTTTTTTAAAAAAAAGGGCCTTAGATTTTCGATAGACCTTGAACAACTACAAAACGTCGACGGTAGCACGACATTAATATGAGTGAATTTTCCATACGTACAATTAAAAGCCAAAACAAAAAGATATTCCTAAAAGTTCATAACTTAGTTTGAATACTGAAGCTTGCAGAGCAGTCTAGCAAAGTTAAAATAGAAGCTGCTCTTGTATTGTGGATTAAAGAGATAAGAAAGAGGGGCTGTTGCCCCAAATTGAAACGTTATAAAAGAAAAGGGCGAAGCAACTGTATTTAAAAATACAATTAGATGAGAATAACGATCTGATCATGGAGCATACATCATCATCTTCATCTTTTAACTCATAAATATTATTACTGTATTTGCTATACAGTACTATTATAGTTCAGCATTTTATTATTAATACATACTTTGCGTACTGTGTTGTTTTATTTTATGTCTATATCTCCATTCATTTTGAGCACTTAAAATATTTCATGTTGAATAAGTTTTTTTTATTTTTAAATACGGTAAAAGTTCAGTTCTTTAAGAAATTGTGGTGTGTAGTTAAGGAATTTTTTTAAAGCAGTTTGAGGGGTGTTTATAAGTGACTAAAAGAATTTGGTATGCTTTAAAAAAAATGTTTTTCATATACTTTTCCACAACGCAAAATTTCAACTTACGCGAGGAGTCATGGAACACAATCCTTCGCGTAAGTCGGGACTCGACTGTATCTCTAAAATAATAATAATAAAGAAAGAAAGAATGAATCATCAAAATTCAAAGAACTGGGTGGATAGGTTTTCAAGAAGTTGTTTAGAATTTTATGCTATTTAACATTTATTTACACGGGATTGCTTTTTTAAAAACTAATCTAAAGTTTGTTACTTTTATTTTATTTTTAACCTCATTCTTGTAACTTTATCAAAATAAGTTTTTCGTTTTAGTTTTCCCTTTATTTATCCTTGTTGATTTCTAGCTGCTTTTTTTCATTGTGCTGTAATCTAATTTTAGTCTGGACATAAACTGCAAAGTTTTGATAATTTCGATAATTTTGTAACCTTCTCTATGGGAAAATCAGTGTGCTTTATTGAAAAAAAAAATAGCATTTATAATCAGTTGATCATTAATTTGTCACTAAAATAATTTTAATTCACTTAAGGCATTAATTATGCAATTAGTTTATTATTTGGAAATTTAAAGCTTAAAATATAATTGTGTTTTCCTTTTCTTTTTAATTTCCTATGTAGGCAATAAATACTTTCATTATCAATTTGAGCGAGAAAAGTAAAACACGCGAAATTTTCGCCATAGTAATACGAGTCTTTTCCCCCTTTCTCACCACTCAACATGACCTCCACTCACTCACAGTGTACTTCTAACTGGACAATAGGAGTAGATAACACGGCACCTTCCACTATGGGTGCGTTCAGAGTAACGGCACGAGGCGACCAAGTGTCCCAGCCATGACGTCACAAAAATCGTATGGGGCAGAGCCCGAGCAGTTGTGCTCTGGACAGCGCTTGGGCCATTTGGGTGAAAACAACATGGCGGACAACGAAGGGAAATTAATGTTATGTTGAAAGCGCTGCAATTACTAAGAAGATAATAGCGATTCTGAAGAAAGCTTATCGACTGAGGATGAAATTGTAATTATACATGCATCAAGGAGAAGAACTGACGTCCCCAGAGTTCAGGGCTACTGCGAGAAAATTTCCTGAGATGCTGAATACAGACTTCAGATGTCACTTTCTGAATCAGTCGTGAAAGTGTTAAAAGAGTTGGGAAGAATGGTACAATTAACTTACTGGTGGATTAGAAAATATGTAACACTGAACATGTCACATTTCATCACAGTGATCGATGGTTTTTGCAAATATTTGGACTTCTTGGAACTTTTTTCTAGGTCTTAGAACTTAACTCAAAGTAATTTTTAGCGGATTCAAGAGCACATTTTTCTGTTTCTTGGTCAATTTTAATTATTTTTTTTATGTTCATTGAACTTTTTTTCGTGCAGTTTAGCCTAAAGTACGTACTGCAATGGTATTTTGCAAAGTTTTTCTCTAAGGGATAAGTAGGTCCCCCCTCCTAAGGGTGATTATTTATAATGAAAAGCAACTCTGACGAAGAAATGTTTATGATGAAATACAAAATAATAGAGAAGACCTAGAAGAACTGATTATCCCAGCCACAAAAGCTGGTTACTATGTATTTGTGAAACTTTTATTAAAAAAAGTATGAAGTGGTATGTAGCTCTAATTTTGGACGGTGATGCAAATGAAAAAAATACTGCTAAATTTGAAAGAAAGATAAGAAATAGTGACTTTTATTGGCTTGATGCAGTTGAAGTGATAAATGATTCAGCCAACTTTTAAAAAATGCTACCATTCAGTGTCTCTATTTTTTTATTTTATTTTTTTTCAACCTGTAATTGCTAAGCTTCCAAAATTCATCGCAATCAAATAGGTAGTGTTCATTCACCATTACTTTATATATCTAACAGTACAATATATACCTACAGGCTTTCAATAAATTTCACAGATGTAATTGTTTTGTTTTATAATTTTCCCATCAGTAGATATCTCATGCAATAATTTATAAAAAAAAGTTTCATACGAAAGGTAAAATCTTCTTATACATGCTTTTTTTAAACTCAAACTGGCCAATCGAGGGCTGGCACATAACATAGGGTAGACGGACCAATGAATGAACACTTAAACGAATTTTAATTTTGAAAAATCCATAGCATTGTTAAAAATTGTCGTACAGTAAAACCCTTTACAAGGAATACCACTACAATGAAATGCCCTTTTCAACAGATACATTTTCAGTCCTCATTTAATTACCATTACATTACTAGAATTCAATAAAACTAAAATTCCCCATACAACCAATATTATTTTGGATCCTTTTAAGTTTAATGTAATGGGATTTCACTGTATTAGCCACATGACAGAAAAATCATATCAAATGATGTATTTATTTTGTAAAAAATGTGCAGTGAAATTCCGTTACAACGAATGCCACTACAATGAGATAATCATTTCAACAAAATACATTTGCAGTCCTTATTACTAGAATTCCATTATAATGAATATTATTTAGGGTCCTTTAAAGTTCAATGTAACGGAATTGCACTGTATTAGCCACATGACAGAAAAATCTCATCAAATGATGTATTTATTTTTTTAAAAAATGTGAGAATTTTTATGGTTCTGCATCAAGGTTTTTTTTTTCGGGGGGGGGGGGGGGGATGAAAGAAAAAATGTTACGAACCAGAGAATGAACAGCCCAACCAGTGGACAAACACAGCATTGTTTTGTCAACCAGAGTACCAACAAACAAAAACTGTTAAGATCTTTTTCTTTCTGGAGATGGGTAAAAGAAAGTTACTTCTGCCCATTCACTTAAAAAAAGTTTTAAAACCTTATTTTTTTACAAAACATCTGAGGTGTTTATTCACTGGATAGTGTTCATTCTCTGGTTGATAATCCCTACACAAAATATCAAGATTCTATGATTCAAGTAGTATATTTGAATACTTTTCTGCAATTGAAACTCTCATTGTTTTCAGACATACTTATATTAAATTTTAACTACTTGATACTGGCAGAATAAAGGGTCAAAATTGGTCCGAGTACCGAGTATATACCAAGTACTCGGTGCTGCACTAATGTGTACTATCATCTGAATTATTTCGAACAATGTTTCGCAGCAAATAAAAATAAAAGAAGTTTTGGTAAAAAATGAATACTTGCATGCCATGCAGTCGAGAGACAATTTTTATCAGAGGGTAGGAGCAGAAACAACACAACTCAATGCAACAACCAAACTGCACAATGACAAACCTACTCTGCTGATCTGACTGGGGAGATAGTTAAGGGTTCACAATGTCCTAATAAAAAAAAACTAACACATTTTACTCTTTTAAATTGAAATATTAATTAATGTTTGTGCAAAACAAAACTTGAAAAATTTGGTGAAATTCCGTTAAAATCATATTTTGATTCCTTATTGTAGCATTTAATAGTCCTGGAAAAAGGTGGGGGATGCTAGTTAATGAAATATTAAAAGAGTAGGGGAACTACGCCCCTGAAATATCCACTTCTATATGAATATACTTATAGAAGTGCCGGATCATGGGGGAAAAAGCTGGGACCTTTGCCCCAAGACAAATTCAATCTATTGCTGTTTATTTTTCTTGAAAGTCGATATACTTTCAATTGAATGAAAATGAGCGAGAGCAGCATTTTAAGAAATGGCGA
The DNA here is from genome assembly GCF_026930045.1 of Uloborus diversus. Lineage (NCBI taxonomy): Eukaryota > Metazoa > Arthropoda > Arachnida > Araneae > Uloboridae > Uloborus > Uloborus diversus. The sequence continues at coordinate 139,337,668 of NC_072739.1, forward strand.
AAAATCATTTTTCCACATCCCCAACTTCTACAAAAAATTAACTGTTAAGTCTGCATTCAACTTCTACAAAAGTTCATTGTTAAGTCGCTGATGTTAATATTTTGCCACCCTTTATTTATGGCTTTAAACAGTAGAACCTCTTGAATCCAATTTAATGCAAGTACCGATTAAACAAAACAACCCATAAATTGAACCCAGGCAGACAAACATGGAGGTTAATACTGCCGTGTGCAGGTAAACGGCAATATCTGCAGAAATGAGTTTTCGAGACATTTGAAGGAATGTGTGGTGGATTCAATACAAAAAATAGGAAAATGTTGGAATTGGATGTTTTTTTCAGCGGAAACCAAGTAAGCGAGCTTGTAGATAATGTACAAAGATGACAAAAATGCAAAAAAACTGAAAAATTTGCAGTTACTGCCCTTTACCTGCACACCGCAGTGTACTTGAATATATGCCAGCATTGCACATTGTTTATTTAGCAAAAAATACCAGCTATTTGATAGTTTGTGCAGTTATTCTCATAGACGAACTTGCTTTCATTTCATTGTGCAATTTTACCTGAAAATGAACATGTGACATGTATAACTCCCAAAGTAATCCACTGACCACCCAATTTATTTCCCTCGGCAAGAGTAGTTTTCTTAGTCCAACTTCCATCTTTGGACAGTTTCAAAAGCCAGATTTCTATCACTGAGACGCAAAGCTAGCACCCTTAAATATATTTTTAGTATAACCTAGGACACATCTGCTGGACAACCAATTCGTTGCTATGCAAGTTGCAGCAAACCAAGTTCTTTTCTGGTAATTAGAAATATGCATTGTTCAAAATGTTTGGTACAATAAATAAGGACGTATACTTTATTTAAAACTGGGGTTCCCAACCTGTGGGTCGCGACCTCAAAAAGGTTCTTATGGGGTCGCAACATTATAGGACACTTCATTTTAATTTTCGAAAAATTGGAGAGCATCTCCAATTATCAGAATTTATTGGGACCGGACCCCTTTCAGATAGCTAGACTTTTCTGAAAAAGGGGGTATATTTTAATCAGTACTGTATAAATGTTGAAAATGGGGGGGGGGGAAAAATTAAAAAAAAAAGATTTTTCAATTAATCCAGTAGAAAGGCAGGGCTTTTTTATGCTAAGGCGTACCAACTAGCAAGTGCTGTTCAGGAGGGAAGGGTATTGTGTGCCTCGGTCAGAATCATTATTTTGCGAATCGTAACAAGTGCTTTAATAAACTCACTTGAAATTTTTTGCTCAAATTCTTAAAGTTAATCGGTAATTTGAAGTTTGGATAATTGGACTTCAGTTATATAGTGTTTATGTATGGCATATAATAAAAAAAGCTTGGAGTTTTCAAATACCAGTTTATCAATTCAATTTTGCAATGCATAATACTTTTATCATTTACAAATCGCAAAACCAGATACATGTTAGTATACATGTATTACACATACGGTAGTCTCCACGTATTGCAATAACTTGGGAAAACTAACCGATTAATATGAAACGTATCATGAAATCACCAAAATTCACATTTTAAATCAATTGCATTTTAAGATTTAACAGAAGTTTTTCAAAATAAAATGAGGAAGCTCATCGTATGTTTAGAGTATTACCTGTAAAATATTAAAAACAAACATAATTTTTTTAAAAAATCATCAAATGTTGTCTAGAATTTTTCAGAAACTCCTTTATAAATTGCTCAAAATTTTTTTATGTCGTCAGAATATTGCTGTAGATCTATGCAGGGGTTTATACAGATTACCATTTTACAGTGAATCTACGGTTTTGGGCACGAAAAATTTCTTCAAATGCATTGGTATTGATAAAAAGCACAAAATCGGTCAGGAATAAGCCTCCTAATCGGCCTAAACTTTGCAAATTAATATCAGAAGCACTGAAAAGAGAAATTTCAAAAATATTTAATGAATTGAAAAGACAACTGATATCGTTTACATTTTATTCAGTGTTTGAACACAATATGGACAGTTTAGGGGGGTCATAACGCCCATGACCCTCCCCTTCTATCTGCCACTGAGTTTATGTTTCAGCACTCAATGCATTTCTCATTTGAGCATTTGTAGAATCTGGTTAATTCATCAAGTGGCACTCTTCATCTAACTCATTGATTTCATTATTAGTCTCTCAAGGAAAATTAGGTTTGATATAAAAGAGTTTTGGTTAATTGGGTCAGACCCAAACCAGCGTTTCTTAAATTGTGTTCCCCGGAACCACAGGGTTCCATGAAGTTCCCTCAAGGGTTCCATGAAACATTTTCATTCCACATCTTTCAAACTTGTCACTTAAGAAATCGATAAAACGCTTTCCCAGAGTATACCCAATGGGAACACCACTGCTTTTAAACACTTCAATTTCGAAAAAATTCTGGAAGAAGCAACTGACCCCTATCACCAAAGATAGTTTAAAAGTGACTTCAATGTTGAAAAACTTGTGGAATGACACTTCAAATTCCCTTTCCTGCATCATTACCAAATATTGCCTAAAATTGTGATTTTTGAAGTGAATTTCAAATATTCTACTATTAATACTAGCCACTCTCCCAGTATCTATGGCAGTTGAAAGCACATTTTTAACATTAACAAGGACCTATTTAAGTCAACATAACATGCAGTGACATCAAAGTCTATGATTTATAAATAACTTTAAAAAATGTTGTAAAATGAAAGACGAAGAAGGTCAATTCACATTAATAATGACGCAAAAATTCAATTGCCCAATTTTTGAAGAAAAAATTTAGCTTTAAGGGTGTGTTGCTCACCAAACCTGCCCCCCTCCCCAGCACCTCCTTTAACCCCCCAATTTTTTAATGCACCAGCCGCCAATGCAAATAGGAGTGTTTTTGTGTTTTATAATAATCAATGAAAATTAGCAGCTAGCAATAATTACCATGGTCTATAATGAAGTCTATTTAATGATCAATTTAACGACAAATAGTTAATGCGACAGTCTATTTGAGATAAGAACCTGGGCTCTCTTGAAAACAAAACTATACACTACTGCAAACTATTAAAAATAAGCTGAGGGTTCCATGAAAAAATAAGCATTTAAAAGGGTTACACTGTTCAAAGAAATTAAGAAACACTGTATAGACGAACAGGTGAACGCCATTGACAGAAACATTTTCAAAGTTTACAGATAATTGTTATATTTGAAACAAATTTATGTATCACTAGTTACTACACTTTTATAATAAGAAACAAATGTTGGTTGCAAATTTCGAGTTTCCCCCCAATTAATAACATGCTGGACTCATTGCGGAACTCTACTCACTTTCAACTTGATATTCTTGTTGTGGTCCACAATATAAGACTTGGGAGAAGTAGTGGTTTTTTTGCAGAAAATTTTAAAGATATTATTTGAGTTTGCAAACAGTTTTAATGCTATCTTGCTCTGCTTGAGGTGCACTTAAAATTGTTGTTCTTAATTTTCAATGAAATTCATCGGTTTTAAAGAGGGAAACATGCAACTAAAAAAAAGTAATTTCAATGGTTAATGGAGTTTTTTTTTTATTAAAACAGCAAACAATATCAAGATATCTTAATCATTACATTACGCAACAAACAAATAAGACTTAATTTAATAGTAGCACATTAAAACTCCATAATTGAAATTACATTGGACAAGAGCTATTCTCACCTACCAGTCACAGCATGCAGTGTAGCATATAAAACAAAAAAGGTCAGCAACAGCGTATGTAGATTTTAAAGTATACTAGCATACTCTTTTGCTGCCCATTTTGTAATTGATATTTCCATTGTTACTTCACATTCAAAAAAAAAAAAAGATGTTGTCTTGAAAGTAAAAAAGGACTGTACACAAAATGACATAAATGAACAGTACTAAAAATTCTAATTACTACTTCAAATTGAAAAGCAAAAATTTTTTAAAAAACCTTCTTCGATTCTCAATTAAATTAGAGCTTCTTTCTTAGTGATGGCATAATTATGCATTTACTTTCTTTACCGGCTTTTAAGAAAGGCTACGTTGTCAGTATTACGTTGAAGAAATTTTGTCAATTTTCTCTTTATGGAGCTGCGTAAATACTAATAAATGAGCGCATACACTGAGTTTTTCCACTCAAAAGTTTCATCATTTCTTTCTAAACAAATATGAGCAACAAAATCTTCTTGATTCGAAAACAATAATAAACAATCGCAGCGAAAACCATTACAAATTTCTCTATTTTCGAACTCGAACGTGTGAAAAGTTGATAAATAAGAGGGAAAATTTTCAGCCAATGAACATCATCCTTTGCGAATGTCCCAAACACGTGACCTATCTGCCCAGCTAAATTTCTTGGGCTGCTTGCGCTCTGTCCCGAGTGACTCGGGCCACTACTCTTGACAGCACCTGGGACATTCGGGCTCTTCGGGCTGCTACTCTGGACGCTTTGGGGCATGACCCGAGTGTCACGAGTGCCTCGTGCCGTTACTCTGAACGCACCCCTCGAGCGCAGCGCCACCGCGGCGACCGATCCTTGTTCCCGAATGCACCATTCATTCCTTCAATTTGTTGGGAAATCTGGCAGGGATACATTACTTGTTTCTATGGTAACAGTAGTACTCGCAATAAAATGGTCATGTCATGTGGAGCGGTATTCCTTTTTATAATATATTTGATCTTAACGTAATTTGTGAATGAATTTTATCAGTTTTGATGTGATTTAGTATAGTGATGAGCTGAAGTCCAAAAGAATTCCCGTTCCAAAGCATTGTTGAAAGGTATGGCTGTTTGTTTCATTTTAAGCACATATCTATTTCAGAGTGTTCTAATTCTTTCTGCTTTCGCCGTTTTACAGTGCTTTTTTTTTTTTTTCAACGTTCGTATTTTTATTATGAGTCTTTGGTTATTGTGATTAGTTTTTATCATTGAAAATTTTTCTATTTTAAAGTATAAACATTGTTCGTTTTAAGGGTCATTTTAATAATTGAGGTCCCTTTAAAGAACTTAGAATCAAAAATTTTGGATACTCAAGGCTCGGCCCTTGAGGGTGGACTCAGCTTGGAGTATAAGTTTTTTTGGTTTTGTAAAGGAAGAGCTATTACTGTTGGGAAAAAAAATGTAGGAGATTTTGTTAAATTATCCACTAGCACACTTTTCATTATAACCTTGCTAATAGCACACGGGGGGCAAACGTAAGAATTGCACATACAGAGTTTTTCATAAAGAAATGTAAGAAAGAGGGAAAAAAAATATTGAATGGTATTTTTCTGATTTTCTAATACTGTACAATTTCAAAAATGTAAAACAAAATTAAACTGATAAATAATTCAGGAGGAAAGGCGAGGTCAAGGCCCTCTCTGCTTCTTCCTTCTCCCCTTGGTCAAAAATACTGTCACTGTCACCAATCTCTGTACGAAGATTATTGTCCTGTTGCTTTTCACTGCTGGACCATTTCACAGTATTTCGGACTAATGTAGAGTTCGTAACATGACACTTTTTTTGTACTGTTTTACTTAAATATTATTTTAATTCGAGTTTGTTTTTGGTAGAACAAACTCAAAATAAAATTATGTGCTTATCAAACAGTAAATTCAAAAGTTGTGGCAAAAAAGGTCATGTCACGGATTTTACATAGTAGTTCAAAATACTGTAAAGTGACCCTGTTCTAACCTCTAATGAATTGAGCAAAATTCAGTGACATGCAATCCACCCGTGGGATTCCAAAAATAATATTCATTTCTCATTTGTATGTTCACAATTGACAGGAAGTATGACTTAGAAGTTTATTGTTCAAAGAGCGATTTTCCCTGAGTATGTATTTAAAAGCTAAGGAAAGGGAAACCAAAAAGTCTATCACATATGCGCGAGAAAGAATGCAGGGGTGTTGCAATGGCTCCTATCCAATGATAAGAGACCACTGCTTTTTCAGATTAGAAACCATGCAAGCAGTTCCTTACATGGGTAGATTGCTGGGTTTACAGATTGGCTTTTTTTGAAATCATCTGGCTTGAAAAAAGTCTTCAAAGAATTTTATGCATCTGAGTCATAACCTAGGGCTGTTACAAGGTTAATGTTAATGGTGTACGATTTTGACAACTTTTTCTTTTTTTAGCCTACTTTCCCAGTAAAAGTCAGAAAAAGAAGAAAAAAGCATGAAAGAACGCTTAATGTATCTTAAAAATCTTCTGAAAAACAAAAAAAAAAAAAGACAAAAATAAATAAAATTATTAAATAAATATCGAAAAATGAAAAATTGGAAAGTAGGGTATTGAATTGGGAAAAAATGTCTGTCGGTCTGTCTGTCTGTCCCCCCCCCTCCCAATAACTTTTGAATGAATAGTCCGATTCAAACAAACTTCTTTTAAGCACGAAACTGCAGTCCTCGGCTGGAAATGACTCAGCTGGCGGTGTATTTCACAAACTTCTTTTTGTTCGAAAGATCTCGGCGAGGACACCTCATACCCATATTTAACTTTTTGATTTGAAGTATTTTTTGTTCAATTTTGAACAGTTCAATAAAACTTAACAGTAGCGCCTACAGGGAAGTTTAAGGCAATTCCGAGCTGTGAGACGAATTTGCTTCAAACAAACTTTGTAGAAAAAAGCTTTTGATGAAAAACTTGTATATAAAATAGCTTCTTGATTTGAACAATTTTCTAGCGCCTACGGGGAAACTGAAAGTCACTGTGGATTTTTTCAAACAAATTTTGTTGGAAATAGCTTTTGACGCCAGACTCCAACTCCTGTGCCCGACAATTAATTGGACTCCGACTCCCCGACTTCAACTCTGACTTCGTAGCTTTGGCAAAAATTTATACTCGGAAGACAAATGACTGACTCCGATTCTTGGATATTCATCTCCGACTCCTTTATCTCAAAATGAGACTGACTCCGACTCCGCAGCTATGGTTTTAACTGTGAAATAATTATTGTTGATATGACTTGTTTTTATTTTCGCCGCTAAAGTTTTACTTTAAGTATTCAGTTTTCGGTGAATAAATTCGAAGTCATTTATGTTTCTACATAAAGATATGCGCAGATGATTTTTTTTTTTTTTTTTTTTTGACAACGAAAAGTATTTCTTTAAGTTGACATTTTATTGTTTTTATTTACTTTGGCAAGTGCATTAATTCATTTAAAAAAATATTTTTGGCAACAGAAGAAAAAGAAACATTTTTTTTTTTTTGATATAATGTATTTATTTTGATGAGCTTATTAATTTTAATTATTTTTTTGTTTTGAAAGCTGTTAAAGAATTTTTTTTAATGAAAAAAAGTGTATTAGGTGCTGTGTTTAAAAGGTGCTGCTATTTTATTTTTTCACTTTTTTTACGCATCTAATTTTTTTAGATGAGCGAGGAATATTTTATTCCTAGAAAATAGCTATTGCAAAAATATGTTTGAAACAATTTGCGATTTTAGCTATTTTTGAGAATATTGATCAGGTACTAGAAAATAGTATGGGTATACGGGAAAATACGCTCCTATAGTTCTAGACGGTACTTCTTGTTTCAAACATATGTGCAGGGAGAGAGACGGAGCAGATCTAGCCTCTGATTTAGGATGAGGTCATTACTAAAATATAAGCACACTTATCAGGAGAATTGCGTTGAACAGTAAAACCTGTGAAGTTGACCACCTGTCTAAGTTGACTGCTTTTTTCAGGCACGGAGTTAACCCATATCATATAAATCAACCTCTGTAAGTTGACCACTGAAGTAGTGCACTGCAAGTGGTCGACTTACACAGGTTTCAGTGTACATATGTGCGGTGAAAGAGAATTGATTGGCTACAAAAAGGAGGTAGCTCCAGTTTCAATGTATTTTGTACAATGTAATTTAAAGTACCGAAAATGTAACTCCAGACTGCCTTTTAGCAAGGTTTAAAGATTTTTGTCACAAAATTTTTTTTAAAAAATTAAAATCTTATTATAGGCTGTATTTGATAATGTTAGGGGAAAAGGTGGGATTTGGAGCTCTGTCAAGGATATTTTTCAAAATTTTAAGTCCTTAAAAATGCAATTTTAGACCGCCTTTGATGACTTTTTGAGAGAGAGAGATCGAATTCGGTACTCTCCTCTCAAAGTTTTTAGAAATTGAAGTTCTTAAAATGCAATTTCAGAGTAACTTTGTTTACATTGTAGGAAGGATATTTTCCCCCTTAATTTTACTTTTTTATGTGAAATTTTATAGGTATATCTTAAGGCAGAAAAAGGTAGGGCATTGCTCCCTAATGCCACCCATGATACAGCCGTAGGACCATGCAGTGAGCCATACATTGCTTGTAGCTGTGAATCTAAAACCAACTTTTGAAGTCTACCAAACTCCACCTCCCCTCATTGACGCACCGTCATAGCTGTCCCCCTAAATACCGAAAAGGCAATTCTAGGCGGAGGAGAACATCCTTTTGTATATTAAATTGAGTCTTTGTTTTGTGTGTAGAGCCCTAAAACAGAATATTTTGTGGTGTTCTGCAATGTAAAATCATTTACCCAAAATTGTTCTACAAGTATTTCTAGTATTGTACATGTAGAAACGGTGTAAAATTTAGTGGATTGTGAAATAATATAAAGTTCCCAACATTTGAACGGGCTATAAAACCTAAACCGTGCAAGATTCTCCAAATGCATAGAAGAAGCAAACATGTAAAGTTTTATTAAAATCCTTGTATGGGTTGTGTCAAACTCCTTTTTTTTTTTTTGGTTAATTTTACATAGTATGAATGAGCAATTAAAATAATGTAAATAAATACATGAATTGATTAAATAATATATTAAACGAGTCGAGTTTATGGCAGTACATAATAAAACACCTCAAAACTATTAAAATAAATGAAATATATTCAGGATGCAAAGGGATTGAAATCTCAATCAAAGCACACAATTTTCGGCGAGACAAGTGTTTCAATGTTAGCATGTTTCTAAAGAAAACGTTTATGGCAGAAATTGTGGTGGATGAATATTGATTAGGGAAAAATAGGGGAAAAGTAACCAAAAATGCAAGAAAAATCAGAATCTTTTCAGATTTATAAGAAATATAGGATCACTCCGAGGTCTGAAAAAGTGAAACAAGGAGAGAAACTTGACAACAAAACAAACATAAAAAGCTAAATTTCCATTCTAATTGTGAGAATTTTTTTTTTATTTGAGCCATCAGTAAACATATTTTGTGAGTGGCTATGGTTACCAAAATTTTAGCTTATAATCTTCACTAATAATAAAGCTGAAAGTCTGGATCTCTGTCTAGATGTCTGAAATGAATTCTTTCATGAAATTTCGCACACAATTCGTTTATAGCATGGGGGTGTGCACCTCAAAGCGATTTTTTGAAAATTTGATTTTGTTCTTTTTCTGTTTCAATTTTAAGCAAAATTTTACCGAGTAATTATCATAACGTGGACGAGTGCAAATTACCGTAATATGGTGGACGAGAAAATTATCATAACGTGGAACATGGGCGAGCAAATGAACATATCAAATTGGCGAGAAATTTATCATCCATTATTTGTAAATATACAAGCTAACCAAATGACTTCTTAATTTTCTACTACAGGCATAGCCGTGCAGGTACTGCTAGTTAATAATAAAGGATTTACTCAAGTATCATTGATAGATGTATTTCAACATGATGTGGTAAACATATTGCTCCTAGTAAAGTATTAAATAAACAAAATAATATTTTTTAACTTCATTTTTGACATTTTTCGAAAAATTCTTTTCTGTTATTGACTACAGAATACTGTTTCAAGACATAGAGAAGATCTCAAAAATTTATTTTTGCACCAGAGTTTTTAAGAATACTGAAACATGTCAGTATTTTATCCTTCAATTCCCTTAAGCATTTCCTGTAACATGCAAAATAGATTATTACCATATTTTCCTGTGCATTATCAGCAGTGGTGTATAATGCAGAAGTCCTAAAATGGGCCTGAAGAAAAATAAAATCTTTGTATAATCCATGGATAATACTATTGTTCAACAATAAAATTTTGATTTAACATACAATTTTAGCAACTAAATTATAAAAGCATACTTGCCAACTCTACCTGTTTTTAGCAAGAAACTCCCGTTCTTGCTCCTTCTCCCAATTTTCCGTTTTTTACGATTTCCCCCCATTTTTTCAGTTTTTTCAGTCAATCATTAAAAAGTTTAACTTTCTTCTCAACAAATGGCGCCCTCTTCTAGTCTACCAATGTCAGGGGCTCCAATTAATAACTCATGTAGTAAAAATTAATTTTTTGGAAGCTTTCCACATTGCATGTTCAACAATGCACGTGCTTTGCCAAAAATTACAGTAGATTTCAATCCTTTTGCATCTTGAAAATATTTCAACTGTTTTAAAAGTTTGAAGTTATTTTAACATGTGCTACCCTATACCTATTGATGATGATGTCGTGTCTATGATAATGTGCATTTATATGGCTCCCAAGCTGTCGTAGACAGCCTTTGCAACTTCGACAGCCTTATCTGTATAGAGTAGGTCCACTGGGTCTTCTAAGCCGATGTTAAAAAGTTTGGCATGGATTGCTGGACAGCTGAAGATGTGTTGACGAGACAGTGGGATGTCATCTGGGCAATGAGGACAGAAGTTGGTGTAACTACGCTGTCCGTCCGCGGAAATCCTCATCCCCTTCAAGTGATTTGTCGTAAGTCTGGTTATAATAGTCGATATAACTCTGTCACAGTTCAAATCTGGAATGGAGTTTCTTTTCCCTTGTTGACCGATTAGTCTTCGGCCAGCAACAGCGTTGGCGTCAACGAGGGTTAGGGAGTTGGATGGTTGAGGAGCATTACGGGATGCCTTTGCGAGCTCATCGGACTTCTCGTTACCAAAAATGTTTGTACATGAGCCAGTACCGTTGTAAAATGCAGGATCTTTTTGCCGCAATGATTTTGTATGTGAGCTCAATGATCTGAAGGCTAAGTTGACATTTGCCTTTCTGGATCACCTGCAGTGCTGATCTGCAATCAGATAAAATGATGATGCCTCTGGAACTCTGGTCCTCCCTAGAAAGATAAATCTCCAGAGCGCTTTTGATGGCGACAAGTTCACATGTGTAGTTCGAGGCGATTTTCCCAACAGGAATACCGTGACATTCCTGCGCTCCGTCAGGTCTGATGAAAAAGACTCCTGCTCCTCCTCTATCCAGATTAGAGTTGTAAGAGCCATCTGTGTAGGCGATTGTCAGATCTTGAATTGAGGTCGTGAGTTTTTCAATGATATGGTCGCCTTTTTCTTTGATTATTGCTGTGGGTTCTTTCTTGGTGCAAGGCCGTAAAAGATTTAAATATATTTTGGTATGGGGGAGAGGGCACAGGATGTTGTAAGGCTCTTGACAAATTTTGAAAGTCTCATATATGAGGTTGATATCATCCCTTATATCATGATCAAATTGGAGGGTCGAGGATCTCTTTAGCCTGCACTTTCCACTCCACACACCAAAGGTTTTACTTGAGATATGGCGATCAGCAAAGGTTTGGATTTTGTTGGTAAATTTAATGGTCGTTAATTTTCTTTTGCTTTCTGAGGGGGCAAGGCCGCATTTCTTTTCAATTTTTATGTTATTCATTGAAGAAACAGCTCAAGTGATGATTTTAGAGACTCTGTATTGAACATTGTCGATCTTTTCTTTAACAGTAGGCCTTGCCGATGCCCATATGGGTGCTGAGTATTCGAGAACAGGCCTGACGATGGAAGTGTAGGTATTCTTCAGAGTTTTTTGGACTTGACCCCCAAGAAGCACCACAAAGTCTTTTGAGGATGTTTAGTTTTTTCAGTGCTGTATTTAAAACGTTTTCAAGGTGTTTAGAGAATCTTAACTCAGCATAACTAGAGTTAGTCCAAGATACTTGGGGTTAGAAGTTTGTCTAATTTCGGAACCTAATAGCTTTAAAATAAGATGGAACGAGCTTCTATTTTTCCTGTCTGTTGAGAAAATACAAAAGTTTCTTTTGTATGGATTAATTTTAAGCTTAAGATGTTTGGACCAGATTTCAATGCCCTTTATACAGATATTAAGAGCTCTTTGTGAGACTTCGAGATTTGAGTGGGTGTGCCAGACTGCAATATCATCTGCATAACAGGCAACCTTTATTTCTTTACTGATGTGGACTGTGATACTATCGTATTCATGTACAGAAGAAAAAGAAGAGGGCTAAGTACGGAGCCTTGAGGAACTCTAGCCCAGGTATGGTGGAGAAATCGCCATTAACCCTGACTTTGAAGCTTCTTTTCCTGAGAAAATCATTGATCCAGATTAGAGCATTTGAAGAGAGCCTGTTTTGTGTAGGATGTTGATCAGTTTCTGCCTCCAGACTCTGTCGCAAGCAGCCGAGAGGTCAAGAAGAACCATGGTAGTTTTCTTATGGGGTTTGTTCTAAAAGCCGTTAATAATCGATTGGCAAAGATAGAAAAGCTGATCGATGGTGCTGTGATTGGCTCTATATGCAGTCTGATATGAGTGCAAAATATTGTTCTCAGTGATCCAATTCATCAGCAGGACAGGATTAAGCCAGCACAGGACCAGCAGCAAATGTTTCCAAGGGGCCTTCGTTTTTGCATGATGTAGTAAACAGTAGAGCTCTTCTTAATGGAGATGTGAGGTGCACTTATAAAGCACATGAATTCATAAATGTGGATATAATTTTATAGCTTTACGATGTTTAGGACCCTCTTATGTTGCCCCTTGTCTTCTAGTTAGTACACGTTTTCAACTTTTAATTCCAAAAACGCAATTTAGCTTACTTCTAACAACTCCTGGTGATATTAGGAAACGACCCCTGGTGATATTAGGAAGAGAAGATTCGGAGGTCATCATTTGGAGAAACTGAAGTCAAAGAACTCGATTGCATCCTATCTTAGGTAAGATCAAAGGAAAAAATTTGGGTTCACAGCGACTATCTCCAGGCAGTTTTTTAAAATTGAAGCTTTAAATAAAACTAGATTATCTTTAATGATGCTACAGAGAGAGAGGGAAGAGGGGTGTTCAAGGAAGTCCCATTGGAAAATTTTCGAGTTTATTGCCTATTATTAATCTAAAAACACAATTTTAAGCAAAAATTCTCGACATTATATACTCTGAAAGGGTAGTTTTTTACCTTCTTTGGTGATTTTGGGGCAGAGTTCACGAAAGCCATCCCCTGGAAATTGCTTGAAAGTGAAGTTATGAAAACGTGATAGATTGTAGGCCATTGCGGGTTACGTTTCGGTATGAGATGGGGTTCAGGCATTCTCCGAGGCAACCCGGAAAATTTTCGAAGTTGAAATCTAAAAAGTACATTTTGGATCATCGATAATGTGTTGGAGGGGGTGAGGTACACTCCCATAGGAATTTTTCGAAATTATAATCCAAAATAAGCTCTTGTAGGCCACCTTATTAGACGACGTTATAGGACGGGATCAAGCTCGGGATGATACCCAGGGAAATTTTTCAAAACTGAAGTTCCAGAAAGCAGTTTTAGCAGGTTTTCGATTATGTTAAACAATTTTCTTCCTGAATTTTTCCGAATTTAAGATTAAAAAAAAAAGGTTTTTGGCTACCTTTGGTGATGCAAAAGAAATGGGTTAGGTTTGGGGCATGAGCGGCAGCTTTTTAATTCCCTCCCACTCAGAGGAAAAAATTAAAAATGATATTTAGTCTTTCTTCTACACATAATTATTTTAGTTCATCAAAAAGTAATATTATCTTAAAAATTTATTTATTTCGCTCAGCATAAGTGTGAAGTCTCAGAATCTTTTTCTTTTCTTCTATCATGATCTCTTAATTTTGTTCATTGTTGTTTACAGTGCCGGATCTACGGGCTCGTGTCACAGGGAGGCCAGGGGGGAGGGGATTTTGAGGGTGAAAAATTAACATGAAGTTAAGTAACCAAAGAGGATTTAAGGATGACTAATAATTACCTTTTCAGGACTCCAATTTCGAAAGCTTTAAGAAGAAAGGCACTTTCAAACAATTTCTGGATGGTAACCCTTTCTCATCTCTTGTCTGACATCGCTAAAGAGAGCTCTGAAATGTGGTTTTAGGATTTGTGTTTTAAGAGTTTCAGCATCCTCCTTCTCCGACTATCAACAAAAACTGCTTAAATTTTTAGATCCCGAATTCCGAAAAATTCCGGAGAAAGCTCTTGAACCATCTCGATTTCAAAATTTCAAAAAAATTCCAAAGTAGAATACCCACCTACTTGTCTAGCTTCGCAACATTCGGGGGGAAAGGCTCCAAACCACCACTCTTTACCTAAAGCTAAAACTAAAGATAGCTTGTGTCTTGAAATAATTCAGTTTCTAACATTTTACTAAGCAAACCCGTATCCCCCCCCCCCCCCCGATAACATCTCCAGTGATAATCTAAAACCGCGTCAGAATTGTTTCTGCGGGAGTTCCCTTTCTCTAATCTTCCCACATAGCTTGAAATTTTGTTTTCAGCTATACCATGGGACGATTCCTCAAACTTTTTCCTCCCAAAGATAGCATGAAAATGACTTCAGTTTTGAACACAATTTCAGGAAATAATCCTTCCCCTATCCTCTATTGTTATCAAACAACCTTTCAAACAATTTTCTTTTTTTAGGCTTGAATAGCAGAAAGTTTTAGGACCCTAACTCCCTTAAATTTCTTAAGTTACTTTAAAATTGACTTCATTTTGAAAAGAAAAGAAATCTAGAGAAAACCCAATTCTCCGTTCTCCAAACATTGCCTTAAATTGTAATTTTTAGGTTAGTTTTGAAACTTTTCTGACCCAACGGAGCTTTTTCTCCTTCCTCTAAGAAAGATCAACTAAAATTGTGTTTTTAAGACTTCTATTGAGAGAAATTTCTGGAAAGCAATCCAACGAAAAAAATAAGATTTTCAATTTACCTGAGTATTTAGAAAAGCTAGATCTAAATAAAAAGAGGAAGATAGAGATAAATTTAAACGGATTAAAGTGCAGAAAGTAGTTTTTTTTTCTGGAATTTTTTCTCATGGAGCGGGGCCCCCAGTAGCGCAGGGCCCATACCATTTGCTATTTCTGCTCTGTGGCTAATCCGGCCCTGTTCATCAGTCTAGAATGAATGATGCGCTCCATAAGTTTGCACAGAATGCAGGTGAGCGAGATAGGCCTGTAATTTGCGCAGTTACTTGCAGATTTTCCAGGTTTTAGGATGGGAACAATTACAGAGCTCTTCCAGGACCTGGGTAACTTATCAGAGTGCCATGAGGTATTAAAGATATACAGAAAATCTCTTTTAGCATTTACATCAAGATGCGTGATCATTTGTACGAAAATGAGATCTGGGACAAAGGATTTCTTTTGATCCAGGCGATGGATTGCAGATTCCAGCTCCATCGGACTAAAGTCGGAAGTGAAGATGCTGTTATTGGTCCTATTCCTGCTTCTTTTAATAGCATATTTGTATTTTTTATTGACTTTTTTGTCTTCTGCAGAATATTGTAGTTTTCTAGAAACCTCGTAGTGTTGCAAGTAGGTTTGCTGTCTCTCTGTTTGTTCTGGCATTTAAGCCATTTGTGGAGATCACATTTGGTTGAGGTTTCGCCTGTGTGTTGGCTGCTGGACTGCTTGAGTTATTTAGAGCCTTAATCAAATTCCAATATTGGGACGTGCCTTTTCTTGGGTCAAGTTTTTCGCAGAGCTCTGCCAATTCTCTTGTTTGCTGGCTGAGATGGCTTCTTCCACCTTATGACTTACTTCTATAAGTTTGCGTCTTAACTCCTCACTGTTGTTACTTTGGAGTTCCTTACAGGTTTGGTCTCTTTCCTTTATTAGTGCATCAATGTTGCAATCCTTCCAAAAAGGAATCCAATTGTCCTTACGCTTCCTCTCCTTCCTCCTACTTATTTTTATATATATATATATATATATATATATTGATTTTTTTTTTTTCGGATTTTAGTAATTACAGTTTTGTAGCTACTTCTTTGGTAGAGACTGGGGAATGTACGAAACATTAAGCCAGAGGTCGATCCAGGTTTTATTTTTTGGGTCCCCATTTTGTGAAAAACCAAAATATTTTTCTGAATTTTCTTTATTTTTGTAAAAAAGAACTTCTTGTGATTTTTTTCTTGGAAAAGATTATATAAAAGCATTTTTAGCTGTCGTATCGTTATAGAAAAGCCCTAGACAGGTTTCAAGGGTGATTGCAAGTTCTTGAAGAATACCTGAAAGCTGCCTAGAGAAAATGCGCTGGGGGAGGGGGGAAGTAAGACCCTTAACATTTTATTCGTAATTTGACACACATTACATTTATTGTTTTTTACAAATATACATATGCAAGGCACACTTTCTTAAGGTGAAAGTCTCACAACAGATTTACTGTTTGCCCCTCTCAAATACTTTTAGATCAATAAAAATTGCACATGCTGCTGAACGTAATGATAACTCCCAATAAATACAATATGAACAGACTCAAAGATATCACATATTTCTTAACACAGAAGAATGTATGTGTTTGAAAAACTTAAAAGTAATTAAAACCCAAAATAATACTGCACCAGCATTCAGGGTTTAATTTTTTGACATTTGACGTTCTTACAGAGTAGGTATTTCTTTTAAAACTTTGCAATTTAATGATGCTAATAAATATGTAAAGAAATTTTATTTGTTTGCCACTTAACAAGGTACAGTCAACATCAAAAATGCGAAAAATTCATTTACCATGGCGCATGTAAGAAAATCAAGATCTTTGCAAGAAATAAAAATATAAAAACAGCATATAAAAGAATTTTATTTTTAGTAAAGTTATTTTAGAATTGGATTTCGAAACTCAACACAAATTAATACTCAATATATATTGCGTAATCAAAGTAAAATTTAGGATTTTCCTGAAAACAACGGAATTTTGGTATTTTCAAAGATAAATGTTTTGAACTGAAATGTGGGATAAATACGTGGCATTCTTACCACAAGTTAGCAAATGTTTTTTCATTTCATTGTCATCTAAATTTACCCCCAAAAATCTAACTAGAGATTCAAAATTCTCAAAAATGGCCCATTGCTTCATGATTATAAGTACAAAATTTGAATAAACTTACCAATCAATTTTCTGTTTTTTTTTTTTTTTTTTTGCTTGATATCCAGTCTCTTCACTTTCAGATTTTTTTGAGAATTCCTTCTTTTGCACTAGATTTTTGTATATTGACAGCCTCTCTGTGATTTTTGCTGCACTCATGTTTTTTTAAAACTCTATAGGGTGACAGCTTTTCTTGATATCAACTCCAATATTTACTCAAGGTTTGTTCAAATCACTAACATTCGTGAAAGATGAACATATTTTGCACAAAAAACCCTTAGTTGAATAACTATAGTAAAGCCAGCTATACACCTTTTCATAATTTGCAATGTACTTTTTATTTATTGCATGCTTCTTATTTCCATTTGTACTCTCAAATACAATGCTTGAATCATTATTTGATGGCTCAATCCCAATATCATCATCAGTTGAAGTTGCTCCAGATTCACTTCCAGTATTTTCTGCTCAAAAATCGTTATACTTTCGCGAACTGCCTCACTGTCATTTGAAGTACTATCTTTTTACCGCATTTCCCGAGCCCTCCAAAACGGGAACATTTGCGTTACTGTTACTGCATGATGAAGTAGTGGTAGCGATTTTATCGGGGTTGTTAATTGCTGACTTGAAGAAATTCACAATATTTTGGGACCGAACGTTCGAAGAGCGAAATTTTTTAACATAATACGCACAATTTCGGGAGGTACCTCCCGTTGCAGGACGTCCTCGTTTCATATTTTAATTTCTTGAAGAATAATTTTCAACGAACAAGCAATCTCTCCAAACTGAGATTATTGCGGCTGCTATCTCCAGCGCTCCATTATCGGCTAAAATTATCCATTATCCGCTCCCACACAAATTATAATCGAATAGAATATCAATTTATTCTTTGATGCGCCTAAAAAATGTCCACTTAAACACGCGAAGGCGCGAACAAGCTAACTACGAAAAATATCGTCTGCGCTCCTAGATCACAGACGATCTGTTACAAAAGAAAAATTAATACTGAGAAAGAAAACAAACTGGAATAATATACAATTACCATTTTTTTAATTTATCGTCTGAAGATTACGCGATTCCCGCCACTTTTTAATAAAATCCACTCAATAAAACTTCCTTTGCGCGCTGTTCCCGTTGCTCACCATTAGCGGACATGCGTTAAAAAATTCCGAAATTGCTCATCTGGAAGTTTCATATTTATTTTAAGAAGACAGCTAGATTAAATAGAATGACCGACGATATTTTTCAGCTGGCATTGTATTTTATCAATAAAAGAAGGAATCTAGGAATTCAACTACAAAAAAAAAACAAAAAACGTTATTCTTTTGGTTTACTGTATGCTGTACGCTCAAACTAGCGTGACTTCGGAAGTTATCTTTTGCTCTTACGCGTACAGTCTACAAGAAAAATAGCAGGAAAGAAAAAATGAACAATGCATTTTAAACCAGCAATTCTCCGCAGGCACCGGTCCGTGAGAAAATTTGACCGATCTTCGAAGAATTATACCCGTTTCCAATAAAATAAAATTTCCTTATTTTAATTTTATTCCTAATTTTATACGATATTTTATGCATTAATATATCCATTACTTTGCATACGTTTTGTGGTTTCTCTATAAGATTTATTCGCTTATGAAAATTTACACAAATTAGCTGCGCTTATTTTTACATTCAAAGTGTGTAAGTTATTAAAAAAAATCTTACAATTAACTTTTGTAAGTTTATTTTAAGTAGAAGGGTTTTCTTTCTGGCATTTGTTTAAAAAAAAGGACAAAACAGATTAGTTTATTTTAGTGAAAAAAATAAAATAAAAATTTCTACCGGTCCGTGAAATTTTTTGACGAAGTTCTACCGGTCCGAGATTCAAAAAAAGATCAAGAAACGCTGCTTTAAACTAAAGAATATGAGAAAAAGTGGGTACCCCTGGCCTAATCACACCTTTTTTTTTTCATTAAATGAAATCGTGTCAAGTGAGCTTTCGAGAACGGACAGTATCAACTACAAACTACAGGGAATTTCGCCAATCGGTTGTTCGGCGTTTCCCGCATAGTCACTCATACTCTAACAGGATTTAATTAATTGCCATACAATACGATATGCATCAGCATGCGCCAGTATTCAATGCGAATTTCTATGCAATTGATTAAAAAAGGAAAATATATGATTTTCGAGTGTTCTTTTTAACCTTCGTTCGGGAATAATTTTTAGAAATTTTGCTCGCCCGTTCCGTAAGATAACCCCCCAACTATGAACCTTAAACTTTTTCAAAATAAACTGAAGGAAATAGGAACAAATTGAAAAAACAAGAGAATATTTTTTAAAAAATTTAAAAAAAAAAAAGAAAGAGGAAAAAAACTAGAAGATCTGCAACTGGCAAGGTTTCAATTTGCAACTACTTTTGAGAATTAAAAATGCATAATTTGGCAAAATAATATGGATAAAGGAAGGATGCGTGCAACTAAGATACAATTGAAAGTTACAATGATTCAAAGGAATATTTAATTCAGAAGTATTTGGTCATTGAAGCAAATCAAACCAACAGAATATAGGCGATTAATTTGCCGTGGCGTGAAATGAGTCAGTCTTCATTTCGCACTCGTGGAACAGCAGAAAATCATCGAATCAATTCTTTATCACGTGCTCATTATTTTTCTTGGGATTTTCGCTAGCCACCAATCATAAGCGTCCCTCTCTCGCCCCCCCCCCCCTGACGCTCTCAAGCAAAAACACCTCACGCAGCAGGCAAAAAGATAAGATGGGGGAAGGTGGAAGAGGTAGGCTTTCGCGTAGATGCGTACACATTTGCGGTTAAAAAATATTGTGAAAAGGCTGCCTTTTTATAAATTTTTGTGAAGGGGCTGCTTTACGACGCGGAATTTTGTGAATGGGGCCGCTTTTGCAATGGGGAATTTTGTGAATGGGGCCGCTTTTGCGACGCAGAATTTTGTGAAAGGGGTCGCTTTTGCCATGCGGAATTTTGTGAAGGGGCCGCAAAGCGGCCCCAATTTCGCGCTGGATCGACCCCTTATTAAGCTAATTTATTCCTTATTTGGTTTTCCTTTGCACTATATTTTTCTTGCTGCTACCAGTTTGCTTACATCTGAAAAACCCCATTTCACTTTAAATTTAGTATTCATGTTATTTAAAAACACAATTTAATAATTCTGTTGTGAAGATATGTTGCTCGTGAATCACCTACATACCTCTATTGCAATCTGCTATTTTTTTTCCTTCGGAGGTTGGCAAGTATGTAAATGTGAAGAAGTAATAAGTTTTAAGCTATAATCAAAAAAATTATCTAAAGAAAAATGATTTCTTGATAAAATCGTGATTATAGTACCCTAACTACTTAAAGACAAAGAGTTAAGACAAAAGAGCAAACGGTCTAATCTTATGCAAATGAAGGCTTTATCTTTCAATGTTCACTCGTATGTTTTACATAATCTGAATTGCGTAAGAGGAACATTCAAGCTATGTAAAATAAACAACATACAGGCAGCTCTCTATTGGTAAATCCTAACTGTAAATATTGGGGTTTAATGCATTGGTGTTGAGGAAAAAAAAAATCACAGGTAATCCACAGTTGTGTACAATCCACATCTCATTAACTAAATACTTTTTTGACAGATAATCATAAGTACGAAAATACGGTAAATAAAAGTACTGAAATATGATTTCAAAGTAGCTGATTATGTAGCATATCAATAGTTGATTTATTGACTTCATATGGATTTCCTCTATCAGTAACTGCAGTATTAGTTTTTATATGCTTCGTATGTAATTTTTAGTTACGATCTGGGGCCTCGCAAAATTCATTTACCCTCATCCAATTTTTATGTTGCTACGCTACTGGATGTACATGCCACATCCCGACTCCCGAATTATTTAAAAATTTTATTACTGTAACAGTAACGAAACTACTGTAGGTTTGCCTGCGCATCACACGACAGTAGTATGAAGAAATTAGCAAACAAATGCACTTTGGATTGACTTTTACTGTGTAGCAAAGAAAATTTACTTACATATGTGTGTGTTAGTTATTATTTTTAATTTTCATGCGCATCATCATATCCTCTTTTTTTTTCACATCTTCAAAATATATTCTTTAAATGCACCACTTAAAAATAACCCATACTACTTAACTTATTTTACCTCTATATCCACTTATTCTTTTCATTTCTTTTCAGCTAGTCTGGACTGCATGACTCCGAATTTCATCAAGTGTAACGTCTTTAACACTATTATTAACACGCTCAAAAGAGAAAGCAAAACCGTACTTATGATCTTAATGGATCAACATTTTCCATACTAGCAAGTATGGCAATTTATATCAGGGAAACAACCTACTGTTATGGTGTCTGATTAAAGGCATTTCCTTGCAGTTAATGACTTGATCTGCAGATATTTACAGCAGTTTTGATTCTCTTACTTGCACATTTTTGCTACTTGGCCGTTGTACATGAATAAAAAAAATTCATGGTAGCGTAAAAAGCAAGGCATGAAAGAAAATTGTTCTGAGACATTTGGCATTTTGTCACTCTTCTAAATACAAGACGCGTAGTGGGTCCACACTGAGGCAAAACCGTGTGAACATTGTTCCAACTTTTTTTTCTGATGCTTGATACCTGTTACAGCGTAAACCATATTTCTCTGCATGTTGCTCAAAGCCTCTCTTAAACTTCTAGCTTAAAATAGCATATAAGAATAAATACAGGAAAATACTCTATGCATCTGAATATTGCTTAAAAGTATTTTTATTTTGTCTACATATTTAAAACAGGACATGAATATCCTTACTGACAAATCTCTCTATTCGTGTAACAATTGTTCAGAAACATTTACGAGCTCTACACTTTTAAAACAGCACGTAAGCATCCATGCCGGCGAAAAAACATATTCGTGTAAGTGTTGCACGAAGACATTTTCCCTTGCTGGAAGTTTGAAAAGACATATGAGAATTCATACTGGTGAGAAACCGTATTCGTGCGAGTATTGTTCGAAGGCATTTACTGACGCCTCCAATTTAAAAAGACATATAAGTGTCCATATTGGCGAGAAACAATATTCCTGTGAGTGTTGTTCAAAAACATTTACTGACCCTTCCCATTTAAAAAGACATGCAAGAGTCCATACTGGCGAGAAACTCTATGCGTGTAAGTGTTGTTCAAAAACATTTACTGACTCGGACAGTTTAAAAAGACATGCGCGAGTGCATACTGGCGAAAAACCTTACTGTTGCGAATATTGCTCAAAAGCGTTTTCTGACCCCTCCAATTTTGCGAAACATAGGAGATTCCATACTGGCGAAAAATTATATTCTTGTGACTATTGCACGAAGACATTTTCTCACGTTGGCATCTTTAAAAGGCATATGAAAGTCCATACCGGGGAAAAACCATATCCGTGTGGCGGCTGCGGGAAGGCATTTGCAGAATTTTCAGATTTCGAGAAACATATGAGAATCCACGCTGGCGAAAAACCTTATTCCTGCAAACTTTGTTCTGAAGCGTTCATTGATCTCGCCAATTTGAGGAGACATAAAAGAGTCCATACTGGCGAAAAACCCTATTCGTGTGAATCTTGTCCGAAAACATTTACAACATCAGAAAATTTAAGAAATCATACGAGAGTTCATACCGGCGAAAAACCCTATTCTTGTGATCACTGTTCAAAAGCATTTCCTCAGTCTGCAATTTTAAAACGACATATGAGAGTACATACCGGTGAAAAACCCTATTCGTGTGAATATTGTTCAAAAGGATTTACTCAATTTTCACGTTTGAAACAACATGCGAGGCTGCATACTGTCGAGAAAGCCAACTTGTGATATTGAGGGAGGATTGAAGTTCAAGCTCGTATAAAACAGCATGATAGCCTGTAGGGGTGCATGGTTCAGTAATGATGACAACAGATATAAGTAGTTTCCAGATACATAATTTATCTTCAGTAGTCAACATACTATATCGTTTGAGGATTAATCCTTTATTGCACTGTGGCATGCTCGAGTATGCGTGATCAACAAATTAGTGGCATGGTACATAACAACGCCGCCTAACCCCAGGCTCTACAAACGAAGGATGGAGCACCTTTTGAAAGACAAACGACTCACCACTAAAATCCTTCCCACGTCAACAGGCACATCCCCGCATTAAAGATGAGGCCAAGTCCCCAGGTCAGTCAGGAGTCATCCAGGAAAATTGAAGCGAGACGCTTCGACGTCCGCACGCCGACACTACCTTGGAAATCCATGGCAAAGTTGAACACAACAAAGCAAAATCAAACGGACGATTGGTTGCCAAACCGGAACAGAAACATTTGAAGCATGAGGCGAAGAGTATGAAAGAAAGTGGAGTTGGGGGCTATGTGTTATGACGGAGGTGAACCCAGTGTTGCCAGATGGTCAAATCCAGATTTCCCCAATTCCCTTCCAACTTTTCCCCAAAAAGCAATGTTTTCTATCAAAATTCCCCAAATTTAAGAATTATTTTTCCACTAATATTTTCATAAAATGAATCGACTTCCTCTGATATTTTTGTCTCTTGAATAATTTTTTTTCCCCAAATAAACTAATTTTCTTATAAAATTCCCCAACTTTTTTTTTTCTTCCCATTTTCGCTTTTTTTTTGTCTTTATCTATTTTTATCTTTACTAACTAATAATAAAGCTGAAAGTCTCTCGCTCTGGATCTCTCTCTCTCTGTCAGGATCTCTGTGACTCGCATAGCACCTAGACCGTTCGATTGATTTTCATGAAATTTAGCAAAGAATCAGTTTGTAGCATGGGGGTGTGCACCTTTAAACGATTTTTCGAATATTTAATTTTGTTCTTTTTCTATTCCAATTTTAGGAACATTTTCCCAAGCAAAATTATCATAAGATGGACAATTAAATTACCAAGTTATCATAATGTGGAACCGTAACGTGGGCAAGCCAATTGGTGAGAAATTCATCATGCATTATTTGTAAATATACAAGGGAACCAAAATACCTTTTAATTTTCTACTACGGGCAAAGCCGTGCAGGTGCCACTAGTCATAAACACAAGTGCCTGACCGAGAGATAAGAAATAGCCAAATATTTTTTTTCTACTCGCATTTACTACTCTGCTTCTCTATGTATATTTAAACCATGATTTTTGTATATATTTATCCAAGAACATTCTTCATCACACTTCTTTTTGCCTGTTTCACATATCAACTATTAACTTACGCAGAACTATAAATGCAAATTCTGTAGCATAATATTCCACATAATACGAAATGCGAATTCCATAAAGTTGAGCAAAGCTAAACCAACGCTGTTTGATACAAATAATGTAACTACCAGATGTCAAGAGGCAAATTTAATTACAATTTTTTTCTCAGGTTTTCCCCAAGGAAAAAATGTTTCCCCAAAGAATTCCCCTCAAAACCCATTTCCCCAAAATTTTCCCAGAGAGCACCGGATTTCCCCAAAATGGGGAAATTTCCCCCAATCTGGCAACACTGGGTGAACCCTGGCGGGCAAAGTGACAAACGCCGAAAGAAGGTAGGAGACAACAACAAGCGTTGTGCAGCGGCACAACATCCTTTACCGGCAATAACTTATTTTGTGTGACATATGCTCAAAGGCTCTCAGTGGAAGAAACTTAGAGAAACACTTCAGGTTGAAAAAAATTGCACATTGTTTGACTTCCTGATAGAGAACATATTTCAGGAATTGCAGTATTTATGTACAATACAACTTATTTTGAAAAATTTTCAGGCAAAAAGTGTGTTTTTATAAAAATTTTTAGAGAAATTTGTAAAATGTGCTTCAAGATATTTTTCTGTGCTATTAACCTAAAAGTATAAAGAAACTGCACTTGCAAGATTTACTGCTTAATGGCTTGTTTCTTTTGTTTAACGACTAATAATGACATGTTGTGAATCCCGTATCTAGAGATATAAGGGGGTGGGGATCTGTTTTATCATGTCAATAAATGAGGTCCCTTGTAAGGGAATTTTTAAAATTTCCAAATCCTGAACTTTAAATTATGTGTTTACTTTTTTCCCCCAAGTACAAACATTTTCTTGAATTTTTCAAAATGACATGTAAAAAATAGGATCCTTATATGAGGTTAAAAATAAAATTGTTAATTTTCAGTGGGCCACCCTCTGGTTTTATTCTAGTATATAAGAAAGAATTACTACTGTAATTTTTTGAGATTTTTAAGACAAATTTTAGTGGTTGCTACCGCAGCTGAAACTTTTTTAACTTTTAGAAAAAATTTCAAAATTTTGCATTGTCAGTAAAAACAACAGTATTTTTTAAACATTTCTTATAATTTATAACTAAACACATCTATTAAGATTTTAAAGAACTCTTTCAATTAACATAAATAAAAACCCAAATCACAGTATATTACCTTTTAAGACAATAAGGTGCATTTTTACTTTCTTCTATATCTAATATATAGAAGAAAGTATTGGATTCGTGCAAATTTTCGAATTTTGACGGATTCGAACGTTTTGAGGTGTGCTGAGTCCATTTCGACTATTTTTGGAAAATGTCTGTCTGTCTGTGTGTGTGTGTATGTGTGTGTGTGTGTCACGTCTGTGGGTGACCAGTTTTTTGTGGCCGCTCTACAGCAAAAACTACCGCATGAAATTGAACGAAATTTGGTACACATATGTGCCCCTATGTGAACTTGTGTCCATTGGTTTTTGGCGTGAATTCCTCCAAGGGGGGTGGAGCAATGGGACGTTTTTTGAGTTACGCGTGCTTGCTATTCCTCAGGAAGTAACTGGCGGAATCAAACAAAATTTAGTCCATATGTTGCCCCTAACAGGAGCAAGTGCTGATTCAATTTTGGTGTCAATAGCTCAAACGGGGGTTGAGTTATAGAACGTTTTTTGTCGTCAATTGTGACTGCTGTATCTCAAGAAATAACGAACGGAATCAAACAAAAATTTTTTGACAAGTAGCCCTTAGTGGGTATAAGAGCTGATTTTATTTTGGCGTCAACAGCTAAAAAGGGGGTAGCGCAATCGCCCGTTCTTTTTTTCCATTGTGAGTGCCCTATCTCAAGAAGTAATGCTACGTTCTGGTTGAAATTTGGAATATATGTGAATCCATACGTAAACAGGCTTTGGTTCAATTTTGACTCCAATCGCTCCAAGAGGTGTTGATTTTGTTTTGTTTTTTTGCGAATAAAAATATTTTTATTAATGCAACAATAAGAAAGATAAATCGTAATAGATTGTCGTCTGCGTATTTCTCGTGATTTTAATTGTATGGAAATGATCGGAAATATTATCTCAATGAATTAAAATTTTTAACTGTTGCCATCTTATGTTTGTTAATAAATAAAATATTTGTAATTAATCCAAGTAAGGCTTTTAAAGTAACTTTCAATTTTCGCTCTTTGCTTTGCTTTTACAATAATTCAGACATTGGGATGGTCTTCAAGTTTTTGCATGTGTCATTTTGTTTTTGTTAGGAATATTGCTTCCTCATCAAGCATGGGGAGGGATCAGAAAAAGGAAAAATATAGAAGAAAGTTTCGTGATGGCCACAACATACTAGTTTATAGTCTGGATATTTGTTTTTGAACTGTTTCACTAACAGCATTAAGTACTGTTTTTGTTCTTCTTCTATTGTAAGAAGTTTATTGTATAGTTTATTGTATTCTTCCATTAGTACCACTCCTTTTCGCTACATTTCTTTCATTTTTTGATGAACTAACAGTTTCTTTACTTTGCTTGTAGGATTTGTCTTCTTTCCATTCTGTCATTTTTTTTAATAGAAATTCTGAAGATATAGTCAAAGTTTTAAAAAACCACATTGTGTTGCTCGATGCGAAATCATTCAAATCCTTTTTAAGGACTGCTTCTGGATCTATTCGAGCTCTTCTTAAGGGTTCATTATCTCCTTCTCCTTTTAAAGCGTCCACCATCTTCCCTTTCATATCTTGAGGAAAACAATCATCAAAAAATGCAAGAGCAACGAGCTCCTCTGATAGATACCACAAATAGCAAACAAACTTGTTCATTGCGCCCTCATACCATTCCATCAACCTCATAACCTCATAATTCTTTCATAGTTTTTAGGTTATTTAAGAGTTGCAAATCTATTTTTTGGGGTAAAACAAGCAGTTGCTGTTTGAAACCAACTCTTTACATAGCATTTTACTACAAACGAGCACATGTCACCAATGCCAGCTTTTCTTGCTCAGAAAGCTCAAATTGATCTCTAAACAAATAAATTTTAAGAGCGTAAATTGTCTTCGCCAGCCATCAAGCACGATGTAATCCCCCTGAAGGTCTGAAGCGTATACCTCTTTTGGGAATTCTTTGTAGTCGTCTTGAGGTTAGAACTGGTCAAGTTGATGTTTGGCAAACGCAATGATATCTGGTGCATTTTGGATTTACTTACTCGTAGATAAAAAACATCAGATATGGCAGTTTGAAAACTGCTGTGATTGGTGGAGCTCCAAAATGTTTAAATCATTTGAATATCAGTATTTCAGGTCCTGTTGCAGATCCAATAGATTTAACCACAACAGCCTCAAGCATTATTTCGAGAATATGATGGGGACAAACCATCCAGAGTAATTCTCTGTTTAGTTTTTTCTCAATGAGGACACATGCTCCTTTTTGTGGTCTTGTGTTTGTCGAAATTGTATCAAAACACAGGCATTTGACTTGGTCACTGATTTCCCAGGATTTTAGGCAGTTGGCAAACAACCAAAGCCATTGCTTCTCTTGTTCCCGAATTGAGTCTCGGTACCGAAAGTAATTGCTCAATAGCTTTTCCTGAAGTAATGATTGGTTTTCAGTCAACAGTCTCACTGCCTGCAACGTCTTCTAAAAGTTTTCCATCAAAGTGAACGGTTAAAGGAACATCGATTGAGAATTTCTCAGTTTTCTAGGATTTCGCTAGCAACTGAAGCTATTACTTCTTCTGTTCCCGATTGGAGTTTCGGTACCAAAAGTACATTGCTCAGTAGCTTTTCCTGAAACAATGATTGGTACTTGGTCAACAGTTCTACTGTTTGGAATGTCTTCTAAAAGTTTTCCATCAAAGTGAACGGTTAAAGGAACATTGACTGAGAGTTTACTTTTTAAATATTGGGCATTGTTCTTTCTGCTTTTCATTCTGAAACGCCAAATAGAAGATTTGTTTAAGCTGTATTCCGATGGATCACAATCTACGCTTTTAAGCGTTGTTATCAAGACAACAGCTGCTTTTTTCTATCACTCAACTTTGCTGCATCAAGTCGTAGCACAACATCATTATTTAAAACATTCTTCCTACATATTTTTCTTTTGCAAGGGGTAAGTTTCACGATAAACTTCAATCTGCATTTAAAGAACAGCTCTAACTATCAAACAAGTCACAAGTATCTTTATTTTACTCTAAAGGAGTTGGTACTCATTCAAATAGCAATCTTGTATTTTTTTCTTCACATTGCTTCATTTTTTCCAAACTAATCCTTTTTTTAAAATGAGCATTGCTTCTTTCTTCAACAATTTTGCATCAACTTTATTCAATTTACCAGGTTGTCCTTTTTGTCTGTGAGAAATGAGAAAATCTTGGACATGGATCACATTAAGAGCATTAGCATAAGCAATATCAAGCAGTTCTGGTAAAGCCAGTCTGCATTTGTCTTCTTTCTGTTTCAAACCTTCTGAGCACTTAGCTTTATTTTCTTCGTTCTTTTTAATCCCCGACACACAAAGGAAGGGGGTTATAAGTTTGACATGTCTGTGTATTTGTGTGTATGTGTATCTGTCTAGCTCCTAAAAGTATGGACTGATTTTGGAAAAAAAATTATTCGAAAGGAGAGTTGATTGAGAGTGTTCTTAGCTAGGTTACCTCTTCAGATGACATTAATTAAAAAAGATATTGATTAAAAACCTCAAAGATTTTTCATGATTTTTGCAGTGAAAATATATTCAAAAACTTAAAAATTTAGTACCGAAATAAAGAGTAATTTTTTCTACTTCTGATATGTTTGGAACTTCCATGTTATAAAGAATTTGAATTATAAAGTTTTTTTAAGCCAATTTTAAATGCGCCTAAGCCTTAATTCAGGCAATTGCTAACCCAATTCATTGTTGGACGACCAGGAAAGAAAACGCAATGATTTAACATGTTTATTTGTTGCCAGTTAATATTTGTTAACAAATAAAATACTTGAAACTGATTTTTAATAGTATAAGACTTTTAAAAGGATTTTCTTATTTTCCTCTTGATTCTACATTTGCATCTCAGTCGGGGTTTGTTTTTAATTTTTAATTTTGGTTACTTGTTGAGCTTTCGCCATTCTTAAAAAGTTCTTCAATTTTATCCACAACATGTTTTTTTTTCTAGTGGGAATCTGCCCAAACAAGAAGTACATCAATAGCCGCACAATGAACAGAATCTTGAGTATTAAGATTTAAGGCATTTTTATAATGTTAAAAAAATGCTTCTCTCTCTTTTAGATAGCAGTTTTGTTTGGCACAGCTGACATTTGACCACCAAGCCAAATATCTGTAGATTTTCTTGTTGAAACGGGCATTTTGATGCTTGATGCCATTAAAAACACTGGTGTTACTTCGATACTAATGTTTCAAACCATTTGACTAAGAATTTTTAAATAACCTTTGAGTAAGTCCACTCTAGATTAAAAATGTAATATTGGCAATGCACTTTATATCAATAATACAGATACAGTCAAATCTCCCTTAACGGACACTCCCAGATAGCGGACACTCCCCATTAGCAAACAGTTTCTGAATCCCCAGACCCTCGAGATAGGCGTATAATATATTTCACTCCTCGTTAGCAGACAGTATATCAGCCGAGTTTCGTTTTAATTTTCTGTGTCTGGTAAAATTTTGCTCAGCACTGCTTTTGTGGCAAGCATATTTTGTACTCCTTTACGATATTCTTGGATTAACCAGTACGATAAGAGGATTAACATCCCTTTTTCTCCAAAAACAAGAGCCTTTTAAGTCAAAGCCTATGAAAGTTTTGTTTCCATTTCATACACGAAATTCCAGCAAAAAAAAAACAGAAGAAAAAAATCTTTCTCCTTTTTCACAGTACCTAGATTTATCAGTTTGCATGGGAGAGGAATTCATTCAAAAAAATACTCTTGTGCAGCTTAACGGTATCCTCCCCCCCCCCCCCTACTAGATTTTGGGAGACGAGCGTCGGCGGCTTGTCCTTTCCCTCCAGACGCTGATGAGGAATCGACACAGTATTACCAGATTAAGTGAAAAGTAGCTGATTGGGCTACATTTTGCTACCATCTGAAACAAAAAAGGTGCTGAAAATCAACGACATTGATTGACTGGTTTTATTCAGCTAGGGGAAACACTTTACAAATGTCTTCCTATTTTATTTTCTCGAAAGATTCAGCGTATTATTTACTTATTGCAGGGTTGGCCGGATTGGACCCAATTGGGTTGGACCCAATGGGTTTTTTTGAAAAAACCCATTTAAAAAAACCCATTATTTAGCCCACTTTTGGGTTTTTTAAAATTTTCTGAGAACGTTTTTTTAAAAAATAATTAATTTAAATACTTTTAAATTTAAACTTCTTTTTTATTTCTTCTTCACAATAGGCAATGGACATAAAAAATGAATTTTGAACTTTAATAGTATTTCTTAACTCTTAAAGGCATTAAAAAATGCTTCAAAGATTTAAAAAAAATATATTTAACTTTTTTCCTTCAACTGGCCAATAAGGAGCTCAAATTATCTTGACTAAGTCCTGTCACGTCAGATTTTCTCAATATTTGCAGATTGTACAAAGGATACTACTTTAGCTAAAAGGCTCTCATGTGAATTATTTTCTGCAAACCAACACGTCACAAAACTCGAATAAACAAGGTATATTTTTTAGAAATTAACAGGTTTTACAAATGGTCGGACAGAAAATGGAATAGGATGTACAGTATTTTCATTATCTTACGAAAAAGTTTAATATTTCTTACTCTGTACACAGAAATAGAAAAACAGGCAACATAAAATTCAAAGAAATGTCTTGATTAAGCTGGAATTCAGTAAAAAGGGATTTAAACTCCTTGAAGTTCTACAGTAGTTTTGCATAACAAAATGAAATACAATAAAGTAAAATACAAAAAAAAAAAATGTCCAAATTAAAAACGAACAAATAAACAATAGATTTTATCACTCAAGAAGTAACTTTGCCTTAACTGTTGGTAATCATGGAAACTAAAAAAATCTGAAACTTCACCATTCTTGAATTTTGTCGTCTTTTATACCTTTCTTCAGAAAACGCTGAATTTTCCAGCTTTTTTTATCAAGACAATTTTTGTGCTTTGTCCATATACTTATGCTACAATATGCTACGAGTACCCCACCTTTCCCCTAAAAAAAGACAAAAAACCCACATTTCTTTTAAAAACCCCTGCTTTAGTTGGGTTTTTTTGGGTTTTATTTAAAAAAACCCAAAAAACCCTGGGTCCATGGGCTTTTTTAAAAAAACCCGGGTTTTTGCCAACCCTGACTTATTGGGAAAGGTAAGTTCACTTATGTTCACACTGCTCATTTAAAATTAAAAACTGTAGGTTTAAAGTACAAAAGTAAAATGTCATTGTAAATTCAGACTACCCAATAGCGGACACTCCCCGTTTAGTCCAGTCAATGAACACATTGTAGCGTGCATGGAATATGCGATAATTTTTGACTTCAGAATATTGTTAGGGGTAGTTAGTAAGTAAACATACTAAAAGTCCCCAACCCTGGGAGGTGAGCTAAAGGTGGGAGGGAGAGGGGAAGAAAATTTTGGATTTTTCGAGAAAATGTCTGAAATGGTGGAAAAATGCGTTTAAAATAAAAATTCAAGCCAAATAAACTATGAAACTGTTTCTACACATATTTGTCAAATTTTCAATAATTTTCTGGGTATATGTTATGAAAAATCGATGATTTTCGGAAAAATTCCTTCTTTTTGTCAAACATTTGCTTCTAGTGCCTCGCAGGATCAATATTCATGAAAATTGTCAATGACAAAGTTGTAGAGCTTCAAATTTCCTTTAATTTGATATGCTATTCTGCAATATTTTATTCAACCAATCAAAAGTCACAAAATTTCAAACTGACTCGAAAGGATCGCGCACTTCCTCTTTCTTAAATGAATTTGACAATCCTGATGGACAATAAAGAAGTATTTGTTGGTTACTACAACAAAAATGATGTTTAAGGTGTGTGTGGGGGGGGGGGGTTGTGAAATTGCATCTTTGTGTCAAGGGGGAAGGAAAGAGTAAGAAGTGTGATATCAAGCATTTTTTAATACTAATATGTTTATGAAAAGTAGCTTGTAAAACGAACTTTGTGACAAAGGGAAAGAGGGGGGGGGGGTGTGTAGCGGGTTAAAAATGTTGAAAAAATGTGTGACATTATTTATGGACAGTCCTTTACGAAGGAATCGGACGAAGATTTGAAAAATTACGTATATGCAGTATGAATTGATGGACTGAGGATGTGCAGAAAGTCAGCACTATATATACTGTTTAAGGAAATTGGAAATTGATAACGACATTGATTTAATTAAATTTGAATTTGTTGTTACTGAAGACACCTAGTCTAAAAAATGTTAGGCAAAAAGAGACGACTGTATAAACCATATGAACATCATCGTCAGTTAGAAAATTGAAACGGCGGCCAAACAAGAAGGTTTCTGTCCAACTTTTATAATAAGTCAGCTGACAAATCCGCTAATGATGACGCTGTTGAAAAACGAGACAAATACACTCCGAGCTTTAGGTGATGTTGACGTTGGTATTGCAAAGACGAATCAGATGGCAAAATTCTTCGGTAGCTATCATTTGAGAGGAAGTCCTCCTGGTTGTCCTCTTGATAGCCAAATCCCCAACTGATCACAACATTCTGCCGGAAATCTAAAATCATACAACATGTATCTAAGGTCTATATCAACAGTTCATCTTCCCCTGAATCCATTGAGGCTGCTGGGGTCATATGTACCTCTCATGGTATGGTGCTCTAGCCACAGAAAAGTTCCTCAATGAGTTCCGTTACAGATCATTTATCAAAGTAGCTGCAAACATCAAGACTGGTCTCTAACTCTGCCGTACGAGCCTCACTGGAACTCTCAGAATCTGATGTTGCTCCTAATGGAATCTTTAAGATGATTTTGACAGATTGCTTTTCTACGAGTGACCAGGAGGTCACTAGAAAATCATCCTTAGACTACTCTGTTGCAAACTTTCATTGCAAGGGCAGTTGCAACAACGGAATCAATATATTTATCCATGACGAAGGGGACGACGATGACATTAGTACATTACCAATTTCTGAGAACAACTTTTCCACTGCTGGTGACATGACCCTTCGCCTCAGAATAGAACCAAGATGTCATCCTAAAGATGATATTTTCATTTTCTAATTACTGTCAGTCCATATTCCATGTAAACACTTTCAAAATATAATTAGTAATAATGTAATAAAAACTATAATTACAAAAAGGTAAATGTAGCCGATCAGCTACATTTACCTTATTTCTATTATTAAACTTTTCATTATCCAACTATATCGTCACATATTCATTTCAATAAGAGTAATGAAATTGAGTACATGCTAGAACTTCAAAGTTTTTGGTTGCTCGTCAGCTGGGTGTCGCTGTGATTGGGCATAGGCTTCGTATTTTTTGTTATCAGGTTAATCTGCAGTTCAATTGTTCAGCCGGTGGATTTTCAAGACGTAGAAAACTGTCAAGGTCCTTGTCACATGATTGCTGAACAAGAGCCCTTGAGCGGCTGCTTGACACACACTCTGAGACAAAAAGAACGAGTTTTTTTTTTTTCGAAAAGTATTGGTTTTCCAGAACGTGTACCTAAAATATCACTGGAAATGTGACATATGTGTATGAAAACAATTTCACAATAAATTTAGTTAACTTTTACTTTTATTCAGAACACATTTGTCCTGCCGTTTCCAAGATATAATAAAAAAAAAAAAATTTTGTCTCCCCCTTCCCACCTTTAACTCCCCCCCTCCCCCTCCAGGGTCGGGGACGTTCAGTATATTTTCTTATTAATTACTTCTAACAAATTTCTTACTGAGGAAATGCTGGCTTTCGGCACTTCCTCAGTCCACTTTCGTTAAATAATGCAATGGGGTTATGGAGCTAATTCATACTGCATATACGTAGTTCTGCAAATCTTCGTCCGATTTCTTGGTAAGGGGCTGTGCATAAATGATGCTACACTTTTCCTCAACATTTTTGATCCCCTCCCCATTTGTCACAATGTACTTTTCATAAACTTATTTTTATAAACATATTCGTATTCAAAAATGCTTCATGTCACACTTCTTACTCTTTCCCTCCCCCGTATCACAATTTTAAGACCCCCCCCCCAACCCTTAAACATCATTTGTGCTGTAGTAATCCACAAATACTTCTTTATTGTCCATCAGGATTGTCGAACGCTTTGAATAAAGAGGAAGTGCGCGATCCTTTCGAGTTAGTTTGACATTTGTGAATGGCAAGTATTCCCTTTTTTGCCATGAAAGTGCGTATTTGAAATTCTGTAACTTTTGATTGGTTGAATAAAATATAGCAAAATAGCATATCAAATTGAAGGAAATTTGAAGCTCTACAACTTTGTCACTGACAATTTTCATGAATACTGATCCTGGGAGGCACTAGGAGCAAATGCTTGACAAAAAGAAAGGAATTTTCCAAAAATCATCGATTTTTCATAATATATACCCGGAAAATTACTGGAAATTTGACAAATATGTGTAGAAACAGTTTCATAGTAAGTGTATTTAGCTTGAATTTTTATTTCAAACGCATTTTTTTCCACCGTTTCGGACATTTTCTCGAATACCCCAAAATTTTCTTCCCCCCTCCCTCCCATCTTTAGCTCACCCCCTAGGGTCGGGAACTTTTAGTATGTTTACTTACTAACTACCCCTAACAATATTCTGAAGTCAAAAATTATAGCATATTCCATGCACGCTACACCCCTGTTTTGAGCACTCATTGACTGGACTAGTTAACGGACAAAAACTTTGGTCCTGACGGTGTCTGCTATTGGGAGGTTTGACTGTAGTTTTTTTGCATCTCAGATCGAGCATTTGCTTATTAAGGTCAACCAGATGATTAAATTTTCAAAAATAAAATTTCTAAACAAATAAGGTATCATTTTAAAGGTAGAGTTGTGTAGTTTGAAATGCCTTTATAAAATTTGATGACTTCAGTTTTGAGGACACATACTAAAGAAAAGCCATATTCTTGTGATTATTGTGGGAAAACTATTTCCAGTAATCAACACTTGAAATTACATGGTCATTGTTTAGCCCATTCAAACGAAAAAAAAAAAAAAAAATATGGCAGTAAAGCCACATTCTTGCGATTACCATGAAGCTGCTTTTGGTGCGAATTGCACACAAGTTTACACTTTAAGCCAAGCAATATTATAGTAAGCTATCATTTGCTCCGAATACAAAGTTCAAAAGGCATATGATCATACACAGTAAAAATGAACCATGTACATGTTTCCAACAGACTTTAGGTAACAGTTCAAAATTAGATACTTTTGGTGATACATTCTGGAAAAGTTATTCTTGAGTTTTTGCAAAAAAAAACATTTTTCACCCTTTTTTTTTCAGGTAAAGTAGAAGATTGCGAAAGAGAATCCATCTTCCTGTTGCCTTTGTGAAAGTAAATTTTCTCAGATTAAAGTTTGAGGATGCATGCTGACAAAAAGCCACATTCATTAGACAGCTGTGGGAATAAATTTTCTTGCAGTTCAAACTGGTACAAACAATTGAGGGCACATACTAAGGAAAAGCCACATTCTTGTGATCACTGTGGTAAAACATTTCCTTTGAGTGATACCTTAAAAAAGCACTTACGGACACATGCTAAGGAAAAGTCGTATTCTTGTGACTATTGTGGAAATTTGTTTTCTCGTATTGCAAATTTGAAGTTGCATTTGAGGACACATACTAAAGAGAAGCCATATTCTTGTGACTATTGTGGAAAAGCGTTTTCCCAGAATCCACACTTGAGAGCACATTTGAGGACACATACTAAAGAAAAGCCATATTCTTGTGATTATTGTGGAAATTCGTTTTCTCAGTTGTCAAATTTGAAATTGCATTTGAGGAGACATACTAAAGAAAAGCCATATTCTTGTGATTACTGCAAAAAATCATTTGCAGCGAGCTCAAATTTGAAATCACATTTGAGGATCCATACTAAAGAAAAACCATATTTTTGTGATTATTGTGGAAATTCGTTTACTCATTATTCAAGTTGGAAATTGCATTTGAGGATACATTCTCAAGAAAAGCCATATAATTGTAATCTTTGTGGGAAAACATTTTCCCAGAATGCGCACATGAAGGCACATTTGAAGACACATAATGATAAAGTAAAGCCATATTCTTGTAATAATTGCGGAAAAACATTTTCGGAAAATAGTGCCTTGAAAAGGCACTTGAAGGTACACACTAAAGAAAAGCCATATTCTTGTGGTTTTTGTTTAAAAACATTTTCCGAGAATCAACAATTGAAGTCCCACTTGAGGACACATACTAAAGAAAAGCCATATTCTTGCGAATATTGCGGAAATTTGTTTTCTCATTTTGCAAGTTGGCGAATGCATTTGAGGACACATACTAAAGAAAAGCCATATTCTTGTGATTATTGCAGGAAATCATTTTCTCAGAGTTCACACTTGAAAGTACATTTGAGTGTACATAATGAAGAGAAGCCATATTCTTGTGATATTTGTGGAAAAGCATGTCGTCTGAAAGCAAGTTTGAAATCACATTTGAGGACACATACTAAGGAAAAGCCATATTCTTGTGATATTTGCCAAAAAGCATGTCGTACAAAATCAAATTTGAAAGATCATTTGAAGATACATTTGAGCACTAAAGAAAAGCCATATACTTGTGATTATTGTGGAAAAACATTTACTCATAGTCAAAACTGGAAAGTACACTTGAGGATACATAGTAAGGAAAAGCCATATTCTTGTGACTTTTGTGGAAATTCGTTTTCTTATTCTGCAAGTTTGAAATTACATTTGAGGACGCATACTAAGGAAA
Organism: Uloborus diversus; assembly: GCF_026930045.1. NCBI lineage: Eukaryota > Metazoa > Arthropoda > Arachnida > Araneae > Uloboridae > Uloborus > Uloborus diversus. Next base: position 139,374,700 of record NC_072739.1, read on the forward strand.
TGCCATATTCTTGTGATTATTGTGGAAAAACATTTTCACAGTATTCAAATTTAAAATTACACTTGAGGGTACATACTAAAGAAAGGCCATATTCTTGTGATTATTGCAGAAAAGCTTTTTATCATAGTTCACACTTGAAAAATCACTTGCAAATACATGCTGAAGAAAGGAGATATTCTTGTGATATCTGCGGGAAAGCATGGTCTCTAAAATCAAATTGGAAAAAACACTTGAAAATACATACTAAGAAAAATGCATTATTTTGTAAATATTGTGAAAAAACTTTTGTTTGTAGTTCTGATATGGAAAATCATCTAAAGATGCATATTAAAGAAAAGCATGTTGTGATTGTTGTTAAAAGACTTTCACTGTCTTTTTAGGATTAAAAAACCATTTGAGCATAAATAACTGTAATAATGATGATATTGCAATCATTCATTTTAAAAAGGTGTTTACTAACACTTTACTTCAGAAGCACATTCGTTGATTTTGTGAAAATACTTGATCAATAAGAATGAAATCATAAAATGGCAATTGATGATTTACTGATGAAAGAAAAAAACGTTCTTGTAAGAGCTAACATGTGGTTATGCAGTTTGACTGGAAAATTATATCAGATCATCCATTGCAGATTATTTTGACTCATAGTGGCATAGTATTCACTTGTAGTACAGACTGAAAGTTTGTTTGGGCTGTTTCTTTTCTTTTTCTTTGTTTCTTAAAACCAAGCTTTCTAATCAACCTGCCGTCATTGAAAGGTTCCTTTCAGCTGTGACAATTGTAAAAGTACAACAGTTCAGTATTGTTTTAATCATTTCACTTTTTTCTGCTGAGCACCGAAGCCCTTTTTCCATAATTTTTGGAATTCACTCCTGGCTAGAAATTCAAACTTTAACATACAGTTAAAATTGAATGTAATTAAAATTTTGTGTTTTTATTGTAAAAAATTGCTGGTTTAGTGTTAAAACTATGTGGGTTAAGTACTGAAAAATTCTTGAAACTGTAATACATACAGTGAATGAATAACTTGCAGTCTGCTTTTATTTGATAAGATCATCTGTTTTTGGAAAACTTTTGAAGTGCTGAAACGTGCATTCAAAAGAATGACTAATATTATTTTTTTTAATTTATGTTCAAATTAGTTGTTTGTGATGACAATAAAAACCATAGACTTTTATGTTATTCAAATTGGAGTATAGATACCTTAACTGCATTAATATTAATTATTCAGGTATACATTTCAATGTTATCAAGTTAACTTGCCTGTAATGTATTTCACATAGCAGAACTGAAGTTGTTGTTCCTTTTTTTTTTTTTTTTTGTCTCCATTATACAACATATTCACCATAAGTATCTGGCATATTAACTGTCTATAGCAAACTTTTATCTTTACACATGTAAATAGTAAATAAATTGAACTTGTTCATTTAAATGCTGATTCTTTATTTTTATATGGCTTTTTGCATTGATCATATAGAAACTGTCAGCCCTGCTTAATCAGGTGCCGTATAATCAACTACACTGCTGATATGAATAAAACCTCCTAGAACCAAATATTTCCCCATGGATGCAGTGTTAATGATCCCAGCTTTATGGAATAATTTCCTCAAATAATATTGAACAGATTTTGTAAATATTTTCGTCCCACAGTTTTTGAATAAATTTAGTAAGAACAATAATTGTCGTAAAAGTATAAAATAATATTGTTTTGCCGATAACGGGTGAGAAAAACAACATTCATATTCCATCAAAACAATTTCCACTATTCTACCTAATTTCTTTTGTCATTGCCAATAAAAAAAAAGAAAAAATATATCGATGACACAGTCAACAATTAACATTAACAACACATTCATGATGGATGCAGTGTTCCAAGACCCCTCAGGTAAGTCCGAGTTTCGTGTTGTGGAAAAGGGTCTGTATACAACTGTTTCATCAACATACCCAATTGATTCATTCATTTTTCAACACCAATCAAACTGTTTTAACCCAATATTTTAACATTATACTGTTTTTTTTTTTTTGCATAAAGAACTGAATTATTACTGTAGTAAAAAAAAAAAAACTCTACTACTACAAGATTTTTGTTTGTTTGTTTGTATTGAATAGGCTCCAAAACTACTACAACAATTTTAACCATTTTTTCAAGTCACCATGCCACCCTATTCTGCGAATAATCGGGAAATAATTGTAATTGAAATTTTTAGGGGATCTTGACTCTTTTTTGTACAATTGATCTCTGGGAAAGTGTTGGTGAGGGGTGCACTATTTCTCACGGGGAGGTTGAGCATTAGTCACCTAATATGGTTTATAAAGAGTTGGACATTGTGCCGGCAAAATGATATATTTGCCGGGACAGTGGCAAAAACTAGGAAAATCGGCTAGGCCTCAAGAAATGTATTAAAAAACAGTATTATTTTGTTATACAATTTAAGTCTTCGAATCAAAATATTAATTTGGTAAATAAAACTTTAAAATGCTTTTTGAGGATAGTCAATTAAAATATATCAAACAAACGACCCAAATAGGATGCAAAGTACATAAATTGCTTGCTTGTGTAACACATCACTGTCAGTTTTTTTACTACACTTATAAGTTAACCTATGGATTTTTGTGTCTGTTGATCCAATTATTTTAATTGGATGCATGCAATTAACAGACATGTGGAATTCATTCAGCAACCCCCCCCTCCCCCTTCTTTTTTGTTTCTCTGCGTACAGTATTTTAATCTTTCTAAAATTACTGAATTCATTAAAAATACTGAAAACCACATGTCTGATAAAAACTTAATCTGTTTTGCAAATAAATTTACATAATGAGGGATCCATGAAATAAAAACTTATTTTTCAATCTCCCAATTTGATTCAGTACTCGGTCCATTCAATAAGTATCGGGACTGGTGCCAAAAATCGAAATTTATTGCAGGTATCATTACAATAACTTAATAATCTTCAAAATACATTCTTCCTGCATAAATGCACTTAGTTCAGTGCATCTGTCACTAGTCAAAAGCCCTCTAGTAGTCAGTTTCCAGAAACTGTTGAGAACCTTTGTCGTCACCTATTGAACCACCTTGATGGAGTCAAATCCATGTCCTTTGAGTTCCGTGTTCATTCGCAGAAACAAGAATAAGTCTAGTGAAGCCAAGTCTCGGCTGTCCAAAATTAGTTGTAAAATTTCTACCTGCGACAGTTTTTGTTCCTCGCTCAAGACTTTCGGCACCAGCTTCGTGCTCACTTTCCTTATCGCAAGATCCTTTGTTACAATGGTGTGGACGGTTCTGACTGAAAGGCCGGTCTCCTCACTAATAAGGGCGATGGTTAAACGCCTGCCAGAGTCCAAAACTGTTTTCACTTTGGCCACCTTGAGCGGTTTCAGCAGTCGTTGGGCGCCCAATGCGTTGATAGTTTTCGACGAACTACCCCGCCTTCCTTAAACATTTTGCACCACTTAAAAAGTCTTGTGCGGCTTAAGGCATCATCCCCATGAGCCTTTTTAATGAACTCGAGGGTCTTGGACACAGATTTCTCAGAGTTTAATGCAACACTACACAGCCTTCCATGCTGGTGCGATGACACCATAAAAAATCACACAACACAAAAATCTACCTCCTGTCTCAAAGCATGCCCGCAGGCCACTGAATTAAAGTGTGTCGGAGGGGTGAAGGACTCCTCTACCGAAGCCAACTGGCCGGAGCTCCCTCCACCTCTTCATTGAGGATACAACGAACCAGTACCGATACTTATTGAACAGACCCTGTAAGTCATGTTGTATTTTGCAGCAATATGGTGTGCAAAACACAAAGTAGAATTTTACACATACAGTACTTTACACATACAGTAGAAGACCGTTATAACGCACACCTTGGGGCCACAGCTTTTGCGTTATACAGGTTTTTGCGTTATATAGATCATTTCACAAATTTTGAAACTAACATTCAGAATATATCTATATATTAGCCCTTCAGAATTGCCTAAACTTAATTTGCCTAACAATTTTTATGATTGCAAAGCAAAACAGAGGGATTTTTCAAGCTTCAAAACCTATTGTTTACTTCTGAAAAGTTGTGCGGTTTATAGATAATTGCGTTACACAGGTCAGCGTTATAATAGTCTTCTACTGTATTGTTGCCTCAGAGCAACAGCAGGATATTCTTGGGGTTAGATGTCTTAGTTCATTTAAACCTACATTACAGTCCTTGTACATTGAACGAACATCCTTTCGAACTCTTTTAAAATTATCAGTGACTTTGCTTGCACAAACGAGACAGTTGAAATGCTTTAATTATATTTTAAACGAAAAGAGGTATTACTTACCAGTGACTTTTGATGCATTCAAAATTATTCCTAAAAATGGGAAGAATTCTTGCTTGTTGTTCATTTAATCTAAGATGCAGTAAATATAATTCCTCCTGGAAAGGGTGCCGAAATCAGTTGCTTAAGCATGGAAATTTTTTTAAAGGGTCCGGGAATCACAAAGATTAAACACTGAATACTATTTCGGCATTTACCACACAAACACTCAATAAACTTTATGTCATTCGAGTTAGAGCAACTGAAATCCCTCCCTGAGGTACATTCTAAAAGAACAGGAAGAAAGGGAAAGGATGAAAGAGGTGGTGCTACATTCCACAGGAGCACTTCTCCAAAGAAACTTAAGTCCGTGGGATTCAAACAAAACTGTGGTACCAATCCCTTCCATATGGTTATTTTACAATAGATAATTCAAGTTGAACTCAATAGTTTAAATAAGTTTTACTGTTGTATATTTTTCAGGACTTCTGACATGCTTTAGAACAAGAAAAGAAAAAAAAAGTGTGAATGATTTTCTAAGAGGGTAAAAAGTATTCTTCGGTGACTTTTGGTGCATTGTAACACTTCTAAAACGACCAATAACACAGAAAGATATATTCACTCGTCAGCACTTTTATCTTAACTTCTGGTAACTTCATTCCCATTCTGAGTCCATGGCTATAAGTTATTCAAGCGTGAAATATTTTAAAGATAAGTGATTACAAAAAATCAGAACTAAGGACTAAATCCTCATTTCCCTAAATATCATTTACGAAGTGTGTAAGAGCTTTGGGAAGTCCCACTCAACTATGTTCTTCGGAGGGCCCTCCGCTGACCATCCCTTACTAATGATTTTTTTACCTCAAATAATTGAAATAAGAAAGGAATTTAAAATTAAACTTTACTACTGCTATGTTTCGAAGCATTTAGTATACTTCAAAAGAAAAAAAAAAAGAAAGAAAAAATTGCTTGAAATCAAGTGATTTTTTTTTTTTAAAAGAAGCTTTGTTAAATTTTAGATACTTTCATAGGATTTATTGCTAATTGATATTGATAAGAACCCCAGATGGTTTCTATTTTTAAATTCTCATATAAAAGGTATAATTAATGCATTGGTGTAGTTTAAACAGGCAGTATTTATATAATGGAAAACAGGGAGAAAAATAATACTTTATTTCGTATGATTAAAGTGTACATTACAGGAAAAGTATTCAGAATATTATCATTTTATTTGTTTTCATATACTTTTCCTGTTTTTCACATCAATTTTTATCGACGACCAATTCTTCTATCAGGGCTTCAGAGAGTCACAGCGGGCTCCTTGTCAGTTTGATCGCCTAACCCCACTCCTCCAAAACACTTATACCACTCCGATTCTGAGCTAGGGCCCTTTAAGCCCTGGCTTCAATTTGAAACATATTTCGGCGGCCCATGTATTTTTCTCTACTTTGCTGTACTTCTCGAAAAAATTCATTAATGTTTACATGTTAGCGGCCTTTATGAAGCTATCACATTTGGCTTGCCATAGGTTTCTATAATGCAATGAGTAATTTTGACTGCAGCATACATTTTGGATGCTTTTATTTAGGTTATCTTAATAATTCAGATTCTCCGAGGTTTCTAAAAAAAATTTGAAATTCCATTTCTATTTAAAATGTATAGGAAAAATTTATGCTCATTTTTTATTCCCTCTTTTTCTTTCTTTTTTTAAAAAAAACTATCACCTCGAAGGTCTCCACAGCCTTTTTTTTTTGCATTAAAACCTAACTTTCGGCACCTTTCTTAAAAAACTTGGGAAAGCCATGTTCTTATTACCACCACGTAATCTTATACATATAAAATCTGAGTATCTATCTATCTATATATGTCCAAGCTTCTTCTCCCGAACGACAGTGAACTGACCATTGAACCTGGTATCGATGGATTCGTCATCTTCCCGTCTTCATGTTTGGCTGTTTAACATAATCCTCCGATAATAATTAGCAGAGATATCAATTAAAAACTATTAATTATGACTCTTAGATTACAAAATCAAATCCCTATTTTTCGAAGGCTTTCCTCTATTCAAATTATTATTCAGTGCTTCATCTCAACTTTCCGCAACAACGCTTTTATTAAAATGTATATCGGGTGAAGAAAATCATTGAGATGAAAGATTTGTTGCCATTTTTTTTTCTCGAATATGAACAGGTAAAATTCTTGTTTTTGTTTTGAGGCTTTTCCTGTAATCAGGGGAGTTAAAATGTTTACTTTTTGGGGATTTTCCGCAATCTGCTGCAAAATTTCAGATTTTTTTTTTCTTTTCTTTTTGTCTGATTCTGAGGGTTGAACAGGCGTCACTTGACATAACTTTTATTTTCGAGGTAGACCGTGCAAAGCCGGGCGACGCAGCTAGTCTTATACATATAAAATCTGAGTATCTATCTATCTATCTATGTCCAAGCTTCTCCCGAACGACAGTGAACTGACCATCGAACCAGGTATCGATGGATTCGTCATCTTCCCGTCTTCATGTTTGGCTATTTAACATAATCCTCCAATAATAATTAGCGGAGATATCAATTAAAAATTATTAATTATGACTCTGAGATTTCAAAATAAAATCCATATTTTTCGAAGGCTTTCCTCCATTCAAATTATTATTCAGTGCTTCAACTCAACTTTCCGGATGAACGCTTTTATTAAAATTTACAGCGTGAAGAAAATCATTGAGATGAAAGATCTGTTGCCATTTCTTTTTCTCAAATATGAACAGGTAAAATTCTTGTTTTTGTTTTGAGGCTTTTCCTCTAATCAGAAGATTTAAATTGTTTACTTTTTTGGGGGGTTTTCCGCAATCTGCCGCAAAACTACACTGACTTTTTTTTTGGTTCAAGCCCGAGTGTTGAACTCGCGCGTCACTTGACATAACTTTTATTTTTGAGGTGGACCATGCAAAGCCGGGCGACGCAGCTAGTAGCTAAATATAATTTGCTAACTGTCATTAATCCAACTTACAGCTGAGTTCATTTTTAAATAAAATGTTTGCTACAGCTATAAATTTTTGAAATTTGCCAAGTTTGGGCCGGGCCTGTTATTTCAAAGTCTTTTAGGGAAGGGGGGGGGGGAAGCAAAGGGTATGAATTCAATGTATTTTATTATCTAAAAAAGCATCAAAATACAAGCAAAAATGCATAATTACACTATGTTTCTAAATTTCAGGGGGGATCAATTGGCCCCCACCCTCTGATTTCCCAAATGATGGGCCTGGTTTGGGCTCTTTACACTCGTTAATTGGGCCCTATATAAATATTGGCAAACTTCTGCAAGTATACATCTCTCTGCTAGTTAGAATTTTCATAAGAATATGTGACCTGCAGGAGACTGGTACATAATGCTGACGTTTGAGTCCCCCAATCTAGATCCTACCCGAAATTGTCTCTTGGTAGTCATTTTCCGTATGGTCAGGACTCAGGATTTTTTCCTTCTCACCTGGGCAGCCGACCTGCATGAACATAGGGGGCCTTTCTACTCAGTCATTGATTACTGATAAAGCTAAAACTAGGATGTGGCCTAGGGTCAAAGGCTCTTGCTAATTGGGGGCCTCCAAATGACTAAAACTGTTTTATCAAATTGCAGAAATTGTGATGTATGACCATAAGCACGCCCCGAAAAAGTTCAGCTTAAGTCCCCCCCCCCCTCCGCCCGATATCTTGCTTGAGCAACCGCTTTTTCAATTTAATTAAACTGAATGAAAATAACGCTCAAACTTTTTCGGGCCCCTTCTGACTCCGCCTCCCCCCCCCCCTTCATGTTGCAGGGTCGTGTGGTAAGTAGTTACGCCACTGTTTCCTTGCCTCTTTGATAATAAAAGTTTACTTTGAATAAAAAAAGTTATTTTGAAATCTGGAGCCCTTTTCAAAATTGGGCCCCGACCAACAGCCGTCTTTTTCCCTCCTCCTTTGTACTTAGCTCTACAGGACTATTTAAGTATTAGATTTGCCTTGTCGGGAACAACACTCATACAGGGGTTTTTAATTGGATCAGTTGATTTATATTATCAAAAGTTTATTGTGCCAAATATTTGCAGGCAAGAAGTATGTTTTTGTAGTGATGTACGAATACAACAGACATGAAATATACTGAAGCATAACAAGCATTATAAAAGATTTATTTCTAAAAAAAAAGAGAGAAAGAAATATACATCTCATTGTTTTGTATATCTCAAAAAGTGAAACAAAATGCTATAAACAGGGCTGCTTTTCTGCTATTGGACGATGCAATTTTATAACATTCAATTTGGACAGATATTTATCTTTACAAAATTCATAATGGCTTTTGTTGATAAGACTCTCCTGAAAAAGAGAAAAAATGTACTCAGTACACAGTTAGGAGAGTTAAAGAAAAAACAAATGCTCCAAAAAAAAAAAAAAAAGAAATTGTAAATTCAAACATTCATTTTGACAATACTTAAATTATTGTTCATTCATTAATATTAAATTGTGGTTTATACTAAGGATACTGTAATGTAATTATACGTTACATTCGTCGGCCTCAACCAGTCAACCGGTGACTATCCGGCAGCTAACAATGTTGTTCTATGAGCCGCTCTGGTTGATCTACAAGTCGACTGCAACTTAAGCTCGTTGATTGAAACAATGTGACATTTTTGACCAATTATAAGTATTTTTCACCTGCGTGTTATTCGTCTGCGCCATGTGTACGCAAGTAACCGATGATCAATCGAAAGTGTTCGACGAAGCATTGGTTGGAGAGCAACCGGTTAGTAACCACCGATATCACAGCTGTCACGTGATCAACCGACTAGCAGCTACCAGTCGAGCGTAAGCTAAATGTAAAAAAGCAAATCAGATATCGGATTTTAAATTTGGGTAATAAAACATAGCTTTCTTGTAAATCCTCCAAAAGGCAGAGGGTAAATAACTCCATTCTTCCTACACTTGTTGTACATTTGTTTAACATTATTACACTATTACAACAATTGCAATTGTTAAATATCGTAGATTTATTTGTTCCAAAAGAGTTATTTGAATGGTTGATCATAAAAGATCGTGTATGAGAAAAAAAGTAGCTTAGTATTTTATTAGGTTTTCTTTTGTTGGGGAATTATCTACAACCCAGTATAAAGAATCACAAAACTTGCAAATTTGTTTCTCAGCCTAAAACTATTTATGCAGCTTGCTACTTTTGTGCTTCCTTACCATTGTTTCAAAAAATCATCTTTATGTATTACATATACAGCAAATCCCCGTTTAACCTGCAAGATCCCTAATTTCTCAACTATCAGTCCTAGATGCATACTTTCAACAGCAAAAATTGTCAAAATAAGGTGCAGAAATAAGATATTGAATGCTTGAAGCAAAAGAGATAAGTGAAAAAATATAAAATCTAAATTTTTATACAGTTTTTAGGTCCCCTAACCATTATTTAAGGAAATTATCTCCACTGAAAGATAAGAAGCTCAATGTTTTGTGACTTACACCACTTTACATTCACAGTCTGACAGAGACTATTTGGGGAGAGGGGGGGGGGGAGGCAATATAGCAGCTAACAGGGGTTTAATAGTATATGTGTGAAAGAATGTTTTTTTACACTGTACGAGCTTTTATCATGTGTTTCTACAAATCATAGTATAACATTTATATTTTTCAACACCAAAGTAAAATATAAGTATTGTTTTTTTACTTGGACAACCTGTTATCCTTCTGAAAGGACAATTATTTTCACTCTCATCCTCAACATGGTCCCTTATAATTTTGAAAACAAATATATTCTTGGGCTTTGGTCACAAATGTTACAAATGCTTTTGGTTAGAATTATTTTTGAATGGAGATTTCCCTAAATATAAGTTAGGGGACCTAGGGGCCGTATAAAAAAAAGATTTCGTATTTTTTCCCTAATTTTCTTTTCCTCTTCTAACTTTCAATATCTAAATTCTGTACCTTGTTTTGAGCATTCTTGCAATTAGAAGTATGCATCCAGGACCAATGGTTGTAAAAATAGTGGTTTCACAGGTTAAGCTGGGACATGCTGTATATTCATGCAAAGCAAGTTTTAAACATGAAATAAAGGATATACATTTCAAAAATTTTTCTTACACGAATTTTACTACCATTTTTGTCTAAAAATGTATTCTATAAACATAGCAACAATTTCCAAAAAAAAAAAAAAAAATTGCAAGATTTATAAGATTTTCAAAGTAATGTTGGAAGAAAAGTACAATTTTGCAGAAGGAAAAAAAGAATAAATTCAAAGCTTTGCAAACAATTACTATTGGACATTTCAGTAAAAATTAATGTCTTTAATTTGTAAACAACCTCTTGTGTGTACAAGTAAACTAAAGAGGAGTAGTTCTACGCAGGGTTCGAAAATATCATGATATTTTTGAAAATATTCGATATTTTGATATATATCGGATATTTTGATATGTATCCGATATTTTCAATTAGCACAAACTAAATTCTTCAAAATAGTAAATGCATCCTCAAATCACTCTTTAATTTCTTATATTATAGTTGCAATATGTAGACTTAAAATTAAAGTTTCTTTCATTATTTATATCTAATGTTTCATTATGAAAATTAAAATTCTATCAATTCTAATGGAGTTAATTAAGCATGAGCTATTTTACTCATTTTTCTTCTGTTAGCTACTTTTACACAGTTATATGACTCAGAAATAAAAAATATGCATAAGTCGGTGCACAGTCAGAAGACATTTTCTTTTTTTCTGAGCAATGTTTAAAATTTAATTAGGCACTTTTAATATAAATTAAAATTGCTACATTACTAATAATTTTATGAATATAAAATACAAGTAAAAATATATTATATTATTTTGTTATTATTAATGATGTATTATGCATCATAAAAATATAGTACATAACTTTTTGGTTATTTTGAATAATAAATGAACAATTTTACCATGATTAATATACTTTTTATATTGGAAATACCATAGTTGCAAATAGAAATATCAAAAATATCAAAATATCATATTTTCAAAATAAATATCGGATATATATTGTGATATATATCAATTGATATATATTTTGATATATATCGATTGATATATATTTTGATATATATCGATTGATATATATTTTGATATATATCGATTGATATATATTTTGATATATATCGATTGATATATATCGGCGAACCCTGGGTCTACGTCAAGTCTATTTTCATTACTGTAAAAGTAACACGCTGAACATTTAAAAAAACTTCTGTTTTGTTGCCTCAGGACTACAGTAAGTAGCATTTGAGCAAAGGCCTCACTGTTAAGGAGTAGATATGTTGAAAAATTCGGCAGTGGTCCAGTGGAGCAGTAACTACAAAATTTTCTTGGTTCGTACAAAACTTTAGTGGTTCAGTTTTGTGTTTTGGTTGCAAATAATAAAATATTAAAGATAAAAGAAAACAAAGTAGAATGACATATGGAGTCAATTAGCAGTTTTCAATAGACAAAAAACAAGAGGTAAAAACAATGTTAAAATCTGTAAAAATTTCTGAATCTATCTTTTAATCTTACTAAGAAAATCTAAACATCACAAATAAGGGCAAAAAATTTTTCAACGGTTGGACCGATGATGGACTTTTGATGGATTGATTCAAAAAAAATTTTTAAGCTAACAACTTTTGGAAGGATTTCAACTTCACCAGTCCCATGGACCACTAAAATTTATATTCTGCTGGCCCAATTAATGTCTCTGTGGTCTTGGATCAACAAACCACTGTTAATTTTGAGCCCTGTTGTTGCTCTGAGGTGACAATATATTTACTTGTTAGCAGTTTGAAACAAAAATTACCATTGCACAGACTAGTAGTACATAGACTTTTAATGATAAATAAGTTGAAAGTTATTTGTATAACTAAAAAAATAATAAATAATTTAAATTTACAAATAAATAACATTAGAGAAATCCATAAGCAAGTGTTGCATCTGAAAAGCCATTTTTAACCCCTGACACACAAAGGAAGAGGGTTATGAGTTTGTCAAGTCTGTGTGTGTGTATCTGTCTGTGGCACTCTAGTGACTAAACGATGGACCGATTTAGAAAAAAAATTGTTTGAAAGGAGAGTTGATCAAGAGTGTTCTTAGCCAGGTTGCATCTTCGGATGACGTTAATTACCAAAGATATTATTTAAAAACCTCTATAAGGTTTTTTGCGTTTTTTTAGTGAAAACATATCTAAAATTTAGTACCAAGTAAAGAGTTTTTTTCTGCGCCTGATAGAATGTGTTTGGAAATTCCATGTTACATAGAATTTGAATTATAACTTTTTTTAAAGCAGATTTTAAATATGGCTAAGCCTTGATTCAAGTGATTGGTAACCAAATTCATTGTTGTCCGACAAGGAAATTAAAAGCAATGATTTAAAATTTTTATCTGTTGCTAGTTTCTATTTGCTAACAAATAAAATACTTGTAACTGATTTTTAATAGTATATAAGGTTTTTAAAAGGATTTTCAATTATCCCTCTTGATTTTACATTTGCGACTCAATAAGTTTTGTTTTTAAATTTTTAATTTAAGACGATCACTTGTATTACAATAAAAAGCACACCTACAAGAACAAAGACTTGATTTAAAATCATGTTATTTTCTCTATATTACTCGTTAAAAAAATAAATAAATAAAATAAATACAGAAAAATGTTTTTTTTTTTTTTTTTCCAATCCAGTTAAGGATCTTTATATACTTTTTAAAAGTTCTTTTGAATGAAAAGAACTTGCATCACTTTGTTTTTTCAATAAGTTTTAATCAATGTAAGCGGAACTGAAAGTATACAAAAGATATTCTTAAACACAGCATTTGAAAATAAATATGGACAAATTAAAAATGACTTACTGAACACTCTGTGGAGCAATAGTACACAACACAACAGTAAAAGCAAGCACTGTTAGCAGGCCTAAGACAAACAGTACATTTGGCATCTTTAGGTACTGTCCATGGCTGAAAGAAAGTGCACAAATTACTTGAAAGCTGATGAAAAACTACAGAAGCTGACAATTTTATGCATGAAACATATCAGGAGACAAAATTATTTTACACAGTGAATCATATACTGTTTTTTTTTTCAATATTTTAAATGTTTAGCCATATTGACTTAATCTTCATTGGAAAATTAATAAAAGGGAAATCAACTTAAAAAAAAAAACTCCTTGTGTGCTACTACCTATTGTGTAATCTAGGGTTATAACTCATTTGATATTCGAATTGAGGCAGTGAGTAGCCAAAGATGTAAGTAGACTTTTGAATTTGCACTGAGTGATCTAAAAATATCCAAACTTTTTAAAGATGAAATGAAATAGCGTTGTAATATATTTTCAAACTAATAGTGGACTCGATCTGAACACTTCTAATGTGAACAACCCAATATTCTGAACACATTTTGATGGTCCCGGCAAAACACCATAGGCTTCTCATATATGAACATTCCAGTATTATGAATGCTATTTTTAACCCTGTTGAATTATTACTTCTATATACTGAACATATTTGTCCAAAATCTGTACTTGGGAATTCCTATGAATAAAATTGGAAAACCTGAAATACTTTCTCAATTTTATCACAATGATTGAAGAACATTAAGAGTATGAAGAGAGGAAGAAGAAAGATTATCTTCCTAGATATTGCTGCATTTCATAAAATCATTCAGCTGAGCAATATGAGCCTGACGTTTCTGCCACTGAACTGTGTATTTCAAGAATCCAACCATTCAAGACCTTTAAAGTACTATTACCTACAAGCAATATGAGGTTGAGAATCACCCAAACTTTTTCACTTAAACAATTAGATGATAACACGTACCCCCCTTCCATGAGAACACACAACGCCAAAACATATTAAAATTATTCTTTTTTTAGAGGTATTGTACCAATAATTGTATTGCCAATATTTTATAATTTGTAACATAAAATGTTTTAAATTAAAAGAGTAAAAATGAAAGAATTGCAAAAGTTTAGGTCCTACACTGAGTTTAATCAGACATTGCATTAGCTACTAATCCAAAATTCAGCACCTCTATCTCAACAACTGGCATAGCTCACTTGGCAAAGTACTGAACATAGTCCATTAATGCAAGAGAATATATATGCATTCATCATTCAGTCTCCCTCTATAATGACCACCCCCATAATCTGAGCACTTTTGTTCGGTCCCATGAGTGTTTAGAATAGAGAGAGCTCATTTTAATTATTCAAAATATGACCCATTTAACCCAATGCAACATTTTGAACTGTCAACCAATTTATCTAGAGTGCTTTTTGATTTGGTGCTCTTAATAAGCGCTCTTTAACTGTAGAGTCACAGCTGCTTGAATGGCTAGAACATCATAGTCAAGAGGTCCTCCAATGCACTTTTCAGAACAGAAAATAGATTTGTGTCTTCGATCAACCTCCGTATTCACTTAATCTTGTGTGTGACTATTTAATGTCCTTGACACCAAATGCTGCAACGAAAAGAGCTTTTGTGAGATGTTCCAGCTATTCAAGCAACTGTAACATAAGTACTAAAGAACATTCTTAAAATCAAATTTAAAAAGTCTATGGATGAATTAATTGACCTTTCAAAATGTAGTATTGAGTTGAATGGATCCTATTTTTGAAAACATTTTAAAGGTCTCTAACAGGACTGCTCTTGAGATTTTTTGTAGAAGGCATGATTGGATTTATAAAATTTCAAAGATCTAGGGCAGAAAGCCTCAAGTACATGTAACTAACAATTCTTAAAATGAATTCTCTACTTTCGTATATGCTACTATTTTAGTTGGTTGATTACACAGGCCTGCAACCAAAAAGTAATTACAAACCGATAGTCTTAGATTAGGTTATTGGATTATTAGATTTTTGGATGCTGATTTCCAGAAAAGTAGTCAACAAAATTCCATCACATATCAATTTTTCAGATATTGAAAATTTAAACTTTTGTTGCCCCACCATTAAATAGTGCAAAACTTAAGGAAAGGGATCAGCATTTAGTGTCTTAAACTGTTGTTATGGCAAAAGCTGAAGATTTTTCTATCTCAGAACCCCAGAAAAAAGAAACTATTTTTAAGTTAATATGCAAAATTTTTTTTTTATTCCAAAAACAACATTTTTTGTTCAAAAAAAAAAAAAAAAAAAGAAAAAGAAAAAAAAAAAAAAAGAAAAAAAAAAAAGCTCTAGTTTGATCTTTACTAGGGACTACTAAACTTACAAAGACCATCCTAGCCGACCCCAGAGCCTATTTCTGGCTGTCACTTTTGTGTTTGTATTTAAAATCATGCATTAAGTTTTGAAATCAAAGCTAAAAAACTCAGAATATCTGTAACTGGCAGATATAAAGTTGTTCTGAAAATTAGAACCAGACCATAAGCTACCAGCATCCTAAAAACCAAGTACAAACCACAATAGATTTTAATTGCTATATGCTTAATCATAAAGTGCTGCTTTATATGAAATAAGAACAATAAATACCTTCATTAGTTCACCATTCAAAGAATGCTCAAGACTTTTTGATTAGCAAAAATCTTAAGACTACTAAACATTTCGCCTCAGAATGATTTCAGTCAATGAAAGGAAATATGGTGACTGGTCTGAAATCCAACCAATACTCCAAATCGAAAAGACAATGCTTCAGAAGGTAATAGTAGCAACAGATCCTTAGGTACTAGCCTCCAAAAATTAAATGTATTATAGAGATCAATCACTTGCCACTAACCTAAAGTTCTTCTTTCTTAAGAATTATATTCATGTTGCTGCTATTTACAGCAAACATGAAGGAAAAGAGAATGTAACTTAAAAACTCTTTTATGGAAAGAGTTCAACTAAGTTCAATCTGCATTAAAAGGCAAAGACGTGCGTAGATCCATTATATCTTACACTATAACATCATGACAACACAATCAGACAACAATCATAGATTTCAATTGGGCAAAAAGTACGTGGAACATTGCTTCTATAAAGAGAATCAGCAGCAATTTAACTTTATATATGGCCAGCTCCAATCTAAAAAAGTTTCTAATTTCAATAAATTATTTACAATGCTTGCGTCACTAGGCTGTTTTTATGCATTCCTCAGAGGTGCTCAACACATACTAATCCAAAAAATGCAAGTTCAATTCACTGTTGAAAAGTACTTTTTCTAAAAATAAAACAAGCAGAACCTTGGTTTACAATACTGAGTACAGTGCACTCCAAAAGAAGCTAAAACAACAAAGGGTGTGATTTGTCCCAGCATAAAAAATAAGACTATTGGCACTGAAGAGCTATTTTGAACCAATAAAATGCATTGAATATTGTTCAATATACGTAATCGAGGTTTATAAAACTACTTCTTTTATCGTCAAGGCAATTCTACCGAATTAAGGTTCCAGTACTCGAATAAACCTATGACACAATTTCTCTTTCCCTATTAGCCAAATATGAATGAGGTAGATTTTCATGAAGTATTTTACTCAGCCTCCTATGAGCATAAATAGTCAGACATGCCATTACTTCATATCTTCTAACAGATCATCCAGACCGAATATCAAAAGGTTTCCTAATACTAACAATTTTCTACTGCAAGGAAAATCATGCTTCATGCTGAATTCAATATCAAAATGAAAAAAAAAATCTGGAATTGAGGTCATACGCAAATTTAACTTTCAAAGTTTTAAGATTTGCATAGTAAGATTTTTAAACCGAAAAATTCCCGACATTCGAAAATTATATACATAGGTAAATCTAAACATGCTTTCGCAACTAAGCATCTAAGATATTTACCTCCGATAGTTTTCCATCAGAGCTCTCACATGTGGATTCAGTCCTAGCTTCTGTGAAGGATTCTGTAAAAGTCAAAACAGAATTTAGACTACCCTTTTGAAAGCTTTCTGCGCAAGGCTGCTTAGATGAATTCAATCTGCTTGAGGCATGGAGGTGAAATTTCGGATCACTGAAGCTTATTAATTTTGGAAATGAATGTTCGTCTTGAGCCAACATCTGATCTTCAGAAATTTCGACAATTTCATTCACTGAGGTTGAAGAATTAGATGATGGTTTACGTAGACAAGGGTTGAGTGTGCCGAGGCTATTTTCAACCAAACGTGAAATTAATTCCAACTTTCCAGCCTGCATTTCCATAGCCGACTTGGTTTCGGAATCCGAAACGCTTACAGTTTGAATTAGTTTTTGATAGTTTAAGCATTCTTTTTTATATGCATTTAATAACTGAAATATTGCAGACTCATCTGCTTTAAACTGATTTTGTTTTTCTGGGTGCAAATTTTTTGATGTTGTGTTTTGCGATGCATTACTCACATCACTTAAAATTATACAGTCATCTTCAACACTATCAGAATCGACATTCTCCAGAGACGAAATTTCAGTTCGGTTACTTTCTGGTTTGGCTTCTTCTTTGTTAACTGTAGGACTTCTATTTAACGTTTCTTGTATTGAACAGTCTGAACTTGTGGTAATTTCAGGATTATTATTATGTGTGACAGCACAGTTTTCAATTGTTTCATTACATACCTGACTAGCACTCTTATCAATTAACATTGAACATTTATCACTTACTATCATGCATTCATTATCTGAGCTTTCTGAATTAGTATTCAGTGCTTCATTCACTGAGGTTGGGTTTTTCTTATTTGTGCAACCTGTTTTTTCACACTTTTCTTTTGCTAAGGCATCCATATTTAAACCAGTTTTAGTAAAATTTTCCAAATGTATTCTTGTTTGTTGATTACTGATAAATTCAGACCTTGTGCCATTGGGCATTGAACAAACATTTAAGTGATTAACAATTAGACAATCATCTTCTAAACTTTCAAAGCTCGTAGCCTCATGTGCTTGAAACATACACGTTGACGTTTTTGTTTTGTTGATAACATTTTTGGAGCTACTTTCAAAGTCATTACCCAAAGACTGAACATTAACATGATTTTGTGACTCATTAGTTTCAGAAGGAAGTTGCAAAATTTCACAATCATCTAGAGTTTCACTATGAGTTGGAGATTTTTCAGTTTCTAAGAGAAATTTCTTCTTCTTGAAATCTTGCGACTCGGAGCAAATCTCTTGCCCAGATGAAAGATTCACATCATCTTCTTTTGAAACATCAATGCAAATTTTATCTAGTAGTCGTTCACCTACATGGGATTCTTTAATTTTCACCCCATGAGCCGTAAATGCATTTTTACTTTCAGAACTTTCAGTTTGTTGTACTTGCAAATTTTTAACCTGATTGAATCTATGAGATTCCAAGGCTTTTATGTCCAAATTCTTCTCTGTCTGGGTTTTATGATGAAGAGCATTACTGACTGCAGCATCATCTTCGACTGATTTACTGAAATTATTCTCTCTTACGGAATCACTTTCTGCAGTTACACTAGTTGACTTTAAGCATTCCTTATTGTCACATGGGTCAGAAACCGAATCTTTCTTTCCTTCAGCTTTTTCACCAGGAATATTTGTAGTGTCTTTTACAAAGAAATCTATAACTTCTACGTCCGACTCATCATCGTTTTCAATTGCTTCAGAGTTCCCCAAATCAGCAAGGCTGGAACTTGCAGGATTCTCTCTCTCACTAGTATCCTTTGGCGGGTCAATTTTATCAGTTTTAGGGCTACTATCAGAGCTTGGATTTAAGTTTGACAGTTCTTGATCAGCACTGCTTATTGAACAAGACACATACATTTTGTTTAAATTGGAATCCCGATTACAATTTAATGCTTCTCTGTCAACTTCAATCAATGAGTTGGTATAACATGATTTTAAGGCATCAATGGTTTGCAATGAACTAGTTCTTTCAGAGTTTGTATCATGAGCAACAGAACTGTCAATCAACTTTTCATGAGCAACAGTACTGTCAACCAACTTTTCATGAGCAACAGTACTGTCAACCAACTTTTCATGAGCAACAGTACTGTCAACACAAAGAGCCTTTTGACACAACTTCGGTTCTTCAGATCCTTCATCTACAGTTTTTACTTTGCCAGCAGGAATGGAACAAAAGTCAACGATTTTAATACCGCAGGGACTATTATTGGAGCAATTTTTTTGATCTTCATTTCTATCATTCACAACCAGTGCATTTTTTCGATTATATTCATCGACAAAGTAAGAAAATTCCATTAAAAGGTTCTTTTTGGATACATCTTCATAATCAGGAATACTTTGCGGATTTATTGGATTACTGTCACTCATACTTAAATTTTCATGTTCAATGCTCGTTTTCGGATTTTTACTTATTTTCTTTATTTTACTGCTATTTTTTCTACGATTTCTTTTGCTATCTGAGACAGAAGAATTTGCTTTGTTATCAGTAATTGAATCTTGTTCCAGCGATACAGTACACTGGGGAAGCAAGGGGATAAATTCTTTTCCACTTTTTAACTCAATTGGTCTTTTGCTGTTGAAAATTCCTGCTTTAATTCTCTCCCTCATAATGAAATTTTGCACTTCTTCATCGTCAAGAGATTCATCCATGTAGTCACTGCCGGTAAAGCTGGAAAGGGCATCGGACAAATCGGAATAGCCGAGAGAGTTGGCATTTATTCTTTGAAGTTCACTTTTGATGATATTTTCATATTGGAAAAATGGATCTACATCGCATTTCCTTTGTAGTAACATCTTGTTTGGAACATCCTTACTCTTTTTAAGTTTCTTTCGAGATTTGGGACTAGTTTCAGCGCCTGAGGATGATTTTGAACCCGAACTTTTGCTTCTTTTTGATTGCTTGGAAGGGTATCTTTTGCAGTGTGGACCAAATGATTCAGATTCGGATTCTATAGCCACAGAATCATCGTCATTCTGATCAGAATAATCTAAACTCTTTCGAGATGAGCCTGTAAAAGCATTTTTTGCATCTTTGCTTCTCTTAACATGCTTTTGCTTGCTAAGAATACGTTTTTTACGAGCATTCTCGGAATTATCACTGGAATAAACCCTGGGTCTATCACAGCCATCCTCCGACTCGGAGCTCTCAATGTAAGATGTGGATCTGCTTTGTTTCAAATTGCGTGTTTTCCCAGAATTTTCATCTCCATCATGCAGTGATGTGAGAGCTTTATAAAGTAAGCTGATGTTTGAATTGATATGCGCTTTCTGTTTCGAAATGGAACTTTTACTATGAAATGATTGATAAGTCTTTCGAGATTTGGCCATCAGGGGGGAATCTTTAGGATCCACGGAATGTTTCGTAATTCTGGGTTTACGAACAATGTTCCGTTTTGATCCTGGTTCCCAGTCAGACGATTCTGATGAAACCTCAGAATTATCTGCTGGAGAGTCTGTTTCATAAGATGAACTATTGTTAAAATTACTCACCGGACGTGCTTCTTTGATTGTGTCATGAGTTTCTTCATACCTGACAGTTGGTTTTGTTTGGCGTATGAGATGTATATCGTGATATATGTCAAATAAATTGATTTCGTGAACAGGTTTCTTGTGCTCATTAGTAGGAGTTCTAGGAATTTTTGAAGATTGGGCAATATTTTCTTTCTGAAAAATAAAATATTAATTTTGATAAACTTTGCAATATTGAACAAATGAAGCATTTACTTTTGTGCAGAAAAACAAATCCATTAAATATCAGTGTTGCTGAGTACAAAACTAAAAGCTATTAAATAAATATTTACCAGGTTTCTCACTCACTTTCAAGTATTTTACTCCACGACTTTTCCAGTTTTTTTCAGAAAAATACCCACAAAATTCCAGACTGGATTTTTTACATTAGTGGCTTTCTTTTTATGAATCTAAAGGTGTGTTTTTCTGTGCAGCATATGCAAATTCAAACTATACAGCATTATAATATCAGAATTTTAATCATTTTGTAATGCTTTAAAAATATTAATGCAAAGGAGTTTTTTTTTTTCTTTTTGTCTTCCCATTTCGAAACATAAAGTCCTTTAAGTCCCTTAAGTCTATCTTGAGCAAATTTCTACAAGACTATTTCTATAAAAGACTACTCAAAACATGTTTTCCCCACACAAGTCAGCTTTTACAATTTTTTTTAAGGTTTTGGATGAAATAAGTGATTTTTCATTTTCCCTGTTCTGGCAATTTCAGGTTTTTGCTGATTTGAAGGAATCCTGTATTTACATACCTCTTATGATCATTCGAATTTAGGTCATATCTGCTAATTACAAAAAGTGAAACATGCCACAAATATGTGCACTTCAGTTAGTTTAATAATCAATCATTTGTCTTTATTCATAGCGCACTATGATCATACATGTTATTGGTCAAGCACAAAAGAAGCTGAAAGTTCTTATAGCTAAACTCTTAACTCTTTATCAGACCATTATGGGACAGATGTGTATCTTAAGTGCAAATCAATTTTATAAATTATCACTTATAAATTCATGTTAGAGAGACGTCAAAATACATCCCAACCTGTTTTTGTGCGGTGGATAAAGACAACATAAAAACATTTGTTCATTTTATAAATAACTTTGCCTGTTTTACAAATAATTTTGTCTATTGAGTCCCAATGTGATCGAAATTTTCTTACACCGCACAAAAATAAATTATTAAATAAATAAAAATTTAAATAAATAAATAAGTTAATTGAAAAAAAAGCACAAAAACAGGTTTGGGTGCATTAATAGTCGCAAAAGTTTGTAAAAAAAAATTATTGTAATTTGTTTTTTTTTTTTTTTTTTTTTAAAAATCACTGCAATTTTTTAGATTCTATCATAGTGCTTATTACAGACTTCAAAGAGTTAATTTGTTACATTGGTTTCATTGAGCTAAAAGCTGATGACATATTTCCCTGAAGTGTATATGAATCCATTGAACATTAGATTATTAGAAGTATGAAAAGTTAAGTAACGTGTTTCTGCACAATGTTAATAAAAATTAAAAAGAAAAAAAAAATTATCATTTTATACCAATTAAAAAAACACTTTAAGATAAGCTTCAATCGATAGATTACAGGTTAAAAACTGCTTCTAGACTAGTGTACAATTGAGGCAGTGAGAAGCAAATGTATGTAAGTGGCAAAATTAAAAATTTGAGATAACCAGTGCAACTGGTAGGTGAACCTCTCCCCTGTCTTGGAGCAAGATGTAGTACTAGTAGCCCTGGTAGGTGCTGCTATGCAGCATGATTTAGAAAAAAATTTCAACGAAAGTCTACCTAGGATGTTATCTTTAAACGAGTTTTACTTGAAACTTGAAAAGAAAATGTCCACTTACATTGTGGTGTTGGTGGTTATGTCAGAGGGGGTATATTCACTACATAACTCGGTTTTAGTTGATCAGTGTTTAATACACATATTTCCACGTTCACTCTTCCAGCAACAATCTTGCTCTGACTGCCAGTGCTGATTCTCAGTTAACCTTGTGGGAGTTCAAGTGATTGCGCAATTGGAGTTTCCATAGTTGCGCAATTGGGATTTCTCCTTTTGCATGAACTGATCTGATGAATTTATGGGTTTCCCACAACATCCCTTCGCTTCTCACTGCATCAATTGTGGCTGGTAAAAATTTAAAATAAATAGAAGAAAAAAAAATAGTAGAGAAAGTTTGCCTGAAATAGGTAAATAATGGATTGTTGTAAAAGTAAGAATTCAAAAAATAGGGTCCTCTCAATAATCTCATTCAGAAAACTTTAGTTTCACGAATTTGATTGAACAATTTGTCATAACCAGACTTATGTTTCAGAGCGGGTTTTACCAAGCACATTTTTTGAAACATTTACATGGTCTATCAAATTTGGTTTCATGTGTATTCTATTGATTTTTGTTACAATAGGTTACCTAAATGGAGAGAGGGGATGTTCTTACAAAACGTTATATTGTTACATAATAAATGAATTTCTCAATAATTAACATAAACTACCATAAACACACAATGAGTTAGTACAATTTTTCAGTCATACTAATTTCATTTCGCAGATAAAATTGAAATAATAATAATAATAAAAACTATATTATTTTTGTCACCAAAATCTTTACTAATAATAAAGCTGAAAGTCCCTCTGGCTGTCAGGATCTCTTTCTGTCCGGATCTCTGTGACGCGCATAGCGTCTAGACCGCTTGGCCAATTTCATGAAATTTGGCAAAGTTAGTTTGTAGCGTGGGGATGTGCACCTCGAAGCGATTTTTCGACAATTCGTAGTGGTTCTTTTTCTATTCCAATTTTAAGAACAAAATTTTCATAAGATGGATGAGTAAATTACTAAATTGTCATAATGTGCAACTGTAACATGGGCACAAGCCAATTGGCGAGAAAATTCATCATACATTATTTGTAAATGAACAGGCGAACCAAAAGACCTTTTAATTTTCGATTACGAGCAAAGCCGTGCGGGTACCACTAGTATTAAATGAATAAATAATTGAAAGCGTTTCTTAGAGTGAAAAATTTCGGAGGCGGTTTGAACCCTATAAACCACCCCCTTGCATACGGCCCTGCAATTACATAATGATTATATATACGATACTTAGTTGTCTGTGTTGAGTGTATCCAACTGCTTCAGCAAATAATGTCTCGCAGATATGTGGCCCAAACAGGATGACAAATACTGAAATTGTATGGCTGTGAACTAACACTGTAAGTATATTTTGCTACAACTGAAAGCTCTTCCATACATTTTTGTATCTATAAAGCACACTATTTTAATTGGATGCATTGAATTAACTGGAACATGTTGAATTTTAACTTCCGATTCCCTTTCTTTTTTTCTGCATACAGTATTTTGCACTCTCAAAAAATACTGAATTCAGTAAAAAATACCGAAAAATCACATGTCTGCTGTCTGTTAAGTGTTGCGACTGGAAAAGAAAAGTAATTTCTCTTAAATTTATTTAAAAACCAAGACTGAGCAAAACGGAGAAAATTTTTCATTTTTTAAGTACTTGCTTAAAAAATCCAAAACAAAGCACCTTGTCTAAATAATTAAGAAATTTGGTACAAAATCAAGCACTTTAAAGAGCCCTTTGTAACAGGTCAATGAAGTAAAACATTTTCAAGGACCTCTGAGAATTAGAGATGAGTTTGGGCTCATGTTTGAGAGCCCGAAAACTTGTAAGCCCGCCCAAACCCAAGGAAAACTCTCTTGGATTAAAAACTGAGCCAACTAGGAACAAATATGATTTAATAAAATGTTAGTCTCAGCTGTTGTTTTACATCAACTAAATACGAGTACTTATTTTGCAACTGCAATTTGATTTTTAAAAAAATATTAATGAAGATATGTATTATGTTAAAATTTCTTCAAAATGCTACAGATTTTTCAGATGCATTACTAAATGATATATTGTAATTGTAATTTCAAACACACATATTATAAATAACTGTTAATCCATTTTGTTTTTATTTGTATTAAATTTTTTTGTGCGCAGGTGGCACAACGAAAGAGGGAGAGGGGAGGGTAAAAACACTCTCCGGAGACCTTGGTCGTCACATTAGTATAGTGATCTCTCGCTTCTATACGACCTCTGTTATACGTGTTTTTCTCATTGGCCTGGCCAGCGATGATACAGTTCGGATTCTTCAAAGAATGCATTCTTTTTTGCACAAGTGTGGGATTGGAATTAGCATTGTGATTGACACCGAGAGGGGAGAACGAGTTACAACAGGTTAGCCTATCGAGGGTCTTTTGCATCCTCATAGACTATAGCTCTGATCACGCGACATTTTTTAGGTTTTGGGGAATTTGCTTACATACTGTACAGTTTATAAAAAATGACAAAACGTACCACTTCAAATTTTGCATTTTTATTAAATTACAATGCGTAAGTGGAAATTATGTGCGTATTTATTCATTAGTAATAGTAGTGTTCTATCAGTATTAGCATAACTGATGTTAACTTATTGCATTTAAGCTTATTTTTGGGTTTTCCCCTTATGCGTTGTCCTCTTTGGTCGTGTATAAGTGAGAGGTCACTGTATCAACTGATTCAAATGTTCTTCTTCCACAACATGTGTTTGTATGGAAATTTACGATTGAATATTTTCCAACGAGCCTGAGCCTGAAACCTTCGTTCAGTTCTTGAGCCCAAGCCCACTTTGGGCCCAGCTCATCTCTAGTGGGAACCCTGCCTTTCTAATGCAAACACACCAAAACTCTTTAGTGGTTAGGGAGAGCTGTGTCACCGCCATTAACATGGCTGAGTGGTACTGACTATTATCTCTTCAGACAAATATTATCAATAAATTAGTTTAATTATGGTAAAAGTTAAAGTGCATTATGTTAACTTAATTCTGATGTAATTTTCATCAAGTTCAGTAAAAAGAAGAACTATTTGACCTTAATTCCTAAGTTGTAAAATATTTTACAGTGGATAACTAAGTAATACAATTCAACTATAATATAACCTTGATTCAAAGATTGTCAAGGGATTGGAAAAAATTATCGTGAAAATTAAGGTTATCGTTAAATTAAGAAGCATTGCAGTCAAATCATAACCAATAAAATGTATCCTTAAATTGAGGAAATCATTAAATTGAAGTTATACTGTACATGCAGTTTTCTATCAAAATGTTAGTTGCGGAAGTTAACATATTATTTTAGCCACTCCGGATAACAAAGGCACAGTATAAATTGCTTAAACATTAAGTCATTTAAGGCACAAAATTTAGTACGGATTGGCAAAACAGTTTTACCATCAAAAACTGCAAAAATAAATACAGAAATTGATTAAAATATATGACCAATTAGAAACAAGGAAAACATTAAACAAGACGGGCACTTGCCTCTTCTGATGTAGATATTTTAAAGACACCATTGAACTGATCACGGCGCTTTGGTTTCGGGTTTGGACAAATTTCCACCATTTTTCTAGTTAGGGACCTCGTGTGATGATGATAACTATCAAGTAGTTCGGAAGAATTCTTTGGAGAAGCAGAAGGACTCTACAAAGGAAGAATGCAAATAAAGATTTAATGTAAATGAACATATATCAAGGCTATAGGGTGGTAACTTACTGAATATACCTGCCTTGCCTGCAATATTCGAGTTGAACCGAACCATTGTTTCGGTCCTTCGTCTGGTCTGTGCTAATTCTATATTAACTACCAGTTTGTTTGGCACTCTTGGCTTCCTTAAGAGGTTTTCCACCTTCAGCTCAGTTAGTCCTATGCCGGGCTGATGAGTGCTAATAAGCACAAAACTGCAGTCCTCGGCTGGAATTGACTGAGCTGGCGGTGTATTTCATGTTTATGTTTGTTGAATTTATTTGAAAATGTTGAGCGAACATATTATTCTCCTGTTCAACAATCTTGCCAAATTACAGAATAGCTACAAAAAGTTGAATGAAAATCTTGAGCTAACTGGATTCTACAATGCAAGATCCTTTTTCTAAAAGTGAAGGACCCCCCCCCCCCCCCTATCGTGAACCATTCTTTAAAGTAGCAATTCTTAACCAATAGTCTGGCGCCAGTCTGCAGAAAAATTTGACCGGTCCTCAGTGATTTTTGATGATTTTTTTTTTTTAAATCCAAAAAAGAAATATCCACAAAACAATATCTTATACAGCCTCTTTTATGCAAATTTTGTGATTGATTTTTGTAGTTTTCAATACATTTTCAACAATGTTCAATGCTCATGTATATTTGTTACAATACCTAATTCTCATTTTCAACATTTAAATGTTTTTTGTAACAGTTCTATAACACCAAGTAAAGTTTTGTTTAGATTAATTCATTTACTCTTATTATTTGCAAAAAGGAAAGAAAAACCTCAGCCTTTGCCAAAATGTTTTTACAAGTGTGTAATGGTCTCCAAGTCTAAAGTTAGTTTTTTTTGTTTCTTTTTCTTTTTGGAAACAAAAAAAAAGTTGGTGAGGAGTAGGGTGTGTACCTCACAGGTCTGTTAAAAAATTTATATGTTTTTAACAGTTTGTAAATGCAAGTCCCCTAGAGTAAATAAACAAAAACGAAAAAGAAAAGAAAAAAAGAAGAAAAAACATTGGTCCGTGATTAGTTTTCAAAAGCTTTTGCCGGTCAAAAAAGGTTGAGAAATGCTGCTTTAGATTGAGGCATTAACAGTTGCCAAGAACGGGTGTAGTCCTTCATATCTAGGTTAATGGGTTGGTCCAACATTCACTAAAATTAACTAGACAATAATGTGGGGGCATGCATGTCTCTTAATTTACTCATATATTTTTTCTACAGCTAATGCATAATTTTTCTAATTACTTCCGTAATTCTTATCACTGGATTCCTCCACATATGACTACACAACTGGACTACCAAAAAAGGAAAAAAAAAGCTTTGTTTAATCTGAAGAAATAGCAAAAACAGCTCAATGAAGAAAAGTGAGGCCACCACAATAACTAGATTAAATTTTTTAGGATTTTTTGAGTAAAAAATCTAAAACAGGTACATTGAATACTAGTCACTCCGGTACGTGAATCAGTTTCACATTTGCAGACATTGCAATGTTACAAATAAATATAACATAATCATATAAAAATTTATTATAATGCATATGCATACATAAAACAAAAAAATCAACAGAATTATATGCATACTTAAGGAATAAAACATGTTTCAGAGTAATTAGGTACATAAAATTGTGAGATTTTAGATGATATTGATGAGTTTACTTGGTATATTTTGTAGAACAATTACTAAAAACAACTTTAAAAAATACTTTGTATCATTTTCTAGTTAATTATTTTTCCATTTTATTTTTACTTTTGTACCAAATACAGTTTAGCAAAATAATTAGAACAGTAATAAAATGTGGAACAATCTTAATTAGAGAGAAATTTAATTAAGCACAAAAGTTGAAAGTGTAAATGTCAGAAAATTTAAAAGTATAAAATGAATTAACAGAAAACTTCACAAAAGGAAACTCAACATAAGAATTTTATTCTTGTCCTATTATTATAAGGAAAAAAAAAAAAAAAAAAAAAACTTTTTTGCAACATGATAAAAATATTTTTTTTTCCGCATTTAATTTTATTATATTTATTAATTTTTGCATCTTTGCATTGTGGGCTTAGAACATTTTATGCACTACAAGCTGAATTTTTTTTTTTTTTTTTTTTTTTGCACAATTTGCCTGGTTTTAGAACAAACTGTATGCTTAATAATCAAAAAAGAAAGTATCAAGCAAAACTTGAGATGCAAATACATGTATGAAAATAAAATTTTATCTACTAGTATTTCATAAAAGCACATGAATGTTTTGTCAATACTTTGGCACAAGTTATAACTTTATTACAAAACACCATGAAGACCTTGAACATCTTTTCCTTAGCACAAATAATGAATTTGATTGCAAAACAAAATAAACCTGTCAGAATAAAATTAAAAAAAGTCAATTATGAAATAATATAAAAGATCACGGTCAAAGGAGACATAAAATATGCAGGAATTTGAAAATTTGTCTTTGAACTCTTCCTCTTGGTTAAACATAATTTCACAATAATATTATTTTCTTATGTTCTGATTGAAAGAACAAATAAAAAAATAACAATAAACAATGAGACATACATTTCCTTTTTTTTCCAGATGATCTCTTAATTTTGGTTTTGTCTTCAATTTTGGTCTGAGCAGATACTCTTTCGACTTGAGTTTTGCAGCTGCTTGGCTTTTACAGTAGGCTTCTTCCATTTCTTGGGCTGCTTTAAGATACTTTTGAACTGTTATTTTTCTTTCTCTAATAGATTCAACACCGGCTAAAGCTAACATGAAATAATAACAAATAAATAAAATTTGAATTCAAAAAAAAAAAAAAAATTCTATGTCTTTATTAAAGTTTAGCAACTAACTTTCTTCTCTTAAAATTTTGAAGTTATTTAAGTTACAATCAATGAATGTACAATGTAAATATAAATCAGCAGATATGTGTTTTTTACCAAAAATCCTGTATCCTCGATATCCCTTTTTCATCTGCACATGTTCAACAGTTTTAAGATTTCTAAAAGCGGCTCGTAGTCGTTGTTTGGCATCTACAAAGTCTAAAGGAGTTTTTGGTGTTCGTCTTCCTTTGAATATGTCCCACCCCTAAAAGAAATACATAAATTAAATATCAACCTTTAAAGCTAATGTATATGTTGTGAAAAATAAATTAAAACCTAAAAACAATGTTAGAAAATTTCATTCACCAAGGATTGCTTTTTCATTTTATTTACTTATTTAGAAGCTAAACAGCTTTACATACACAGAGGACAGTGTGCTAAGCGCTTTGTCTCCAGACACACACAGGAAAGATTTACAACACAAGAGAAAAAAATAACACCCAGGGCACCTGCGGGAATCGAACCCACGAACTCCGGCTTAGAAGACGGAGCTTCTACCACAAAGGGAGAGCCATGGATTACCCCAAACATTACTTAAAACCAGCTGCCTCGCCCGCCTTTACAGCGTCCCTCAAAAATAAAAGTTACCTCAAGTGATGCGTGTTCAACACTCAGGTTTGAACAAAAAAAAAAAATAGAAATTTTGCGGCAGATTGCGGAATTGCAATACCATTTCTGCTTTTAATCAAGAAATTTCTGTACTCAAAAATACACTTTTTAATAATAACTTCATTAAAAATCTTGTTGAAAACATTTGCTTAAGTATAGCCCCTTGGGTGAACATTTTGCTTCTCTTGAAACCATTTAACTGTGTAAATGTATGATACAACCATGACAAACCATTTTTTATGGATCGCTGGTGTGGAAGGTTTTTACACGTGGGAAACGGCTGACTGGCATGTTTTTGGATTATTCTCTTCCGATATAGACTTATTATTTTTATTTTACTTTTACGTTGATAACTGGAATGAGTTTTGCCAAGGTGAATATCGGATTGGTTCTGTTATAAATGGATCTCAAGGTAAGATAATTTTAGTTATTGGCAGGTCCTGTCCCGTGGATGGCTAATTATTCGGAACTTGCTTTCCTAATTAGTCGATGCGAAACACTCTTTTAATTTTATATTTAAGTTCTTGTTTATAGTTTTAACATGTGGTGCATTCTGCACAATGTTATTCTATATTGCATATACTGAAGCTTAGACACTCTTTTAGTTCACAGTTAAATTTTTTGGTCTTTTGAACATATTTATTGAATCCTCCACGGCTGATGAGCACTGAATTCATACTTTGTCTTTTCCTATTAAATAGCTGCTTGCAATTTTCCTTTTTTTTCATCATTTTTTTGCATAAATTGTTTAATGTTTTAATGTTTGTTTTTCTGGCTTGCATATTTTTTTTATTTACTTGGCTTTTTAGCTTTGCTGCGTTGCGCATCTATGGGATTTTAGTGTGGTTTTATCAATATTTTTCACTTTTGTTATTATTATATATATACAGTGAAGCACAGTTTATATGTTTCTCTTTTATACGTTTTTATCATTTGTACACTTTTTCATACAGTCCCTTTAGAAATGTATAAACAGTGCTTCATTGTGTCTATATATATACATATATATGACAGAGTGAGAGGAAAGAAAGACAGAACTATTCCTCAAAAATTTACATACAGATCAAACATACAATAACATACAGGAACGTATGGTTGCAAATGCAATGCTGACATGTTACATGCCCACGAATAAGCTTTAATTTCAATTTTTTCCTCCCTGGCCCTATTGCTGTTGCACAACCTAGCATCTCCATGTGGGGGCTATGAATGCAATGGCACTTTTTCACACCTTAGCATCTGAATCAATGTTAATACATAAATAATAATAACAAAAAAAAAAGTCTTCCGAGAATTTTTGAATAGCAAAAAATAAAAAAATACAATGGCAATACTTACTATGAATACAGCAGCATCACTTTTAGACCAAGAAGACTTTGCCTTATGCGTCCATTTTATCCAAAATACCGATGGATCATCTGAGTCCCACTTCAAAAGATCTCCATATGTTTCATTGTCAAGGGCAGGTATTACAAAATCACGAATGAGCGAATGACCCTGAAATACATGAGAATTAAAAATATTATTCATTGCAAGAGCCATTAATTTTGAACTGCTCTCTAGAAAGAGTTTATATAAAAAAAATATATATATATGAAACATTCTAAATCATAAAAAAAAGTAGTGATAAATGAGATAAAGAAATGCCTTTGTGCAAAAAAAAAGAAAATATAGATAAAGTTAAACTGCACCAAATTTGTAGAGAACTATTATTAAATATAAATAAAAGCTATTGGCTGCAATTGGATGTCTTTGCATTCAAAAGCTCAACTTTCAGCAGTGGGGGCGATTCAGGAGGGGGGGGGGGGGGGGGGAGGGAGGCAACCACTAACCAAAACTAGAAATTATAAAATAAGCAGAAATATAATTATTTGTTGAACTTTGTATATCTGTTTATGAAACATTGTTTAGATATCAGTAAATCAATTGTTTTACTTAAACAAGCCATACTTGTTCAATAAAATTATTACCAACTGATTATGACACCTCAAAATACTTTGGGGTAAAGAATTTAAGTCTAATTCATGGCTAATGGTGTCTTTGGGGAAAGTTATTGTGCACATAATTTATCAAAATCTTCAGAAAACCGTCAATTAAGTTGTTAGATTTACATCAATTTCCTCTTATCTGCTCTCAAAACCAGCCCTTTGAAAACGTTGTACTTCTTTTCTCTCTTTTGTTTTCTTTTATTGCTGCTTAAAGTCCCATGGCTTTTAGTTGTCATTTATTATTTTTTTTTCACCCCACTTTTAAGCGCCAATCACCACCACGGCTTTTCTGCATTGAAAAAGGGGCTACTTGAAACCCAAAACATTTATCTGCAAATTTGTAAGAATTTACATTTTTTTTCTGTTGATGATACATGCTTTACTGTTTCTCAACATCCTCTGACCCAGGATTGGTAAGAATCAGAAATTTTTTGCATACCTGTGAGCAAAAGAATACCAGAGTAGCTTCAAACAGCTATAAAACAATATTTACCTTAAAAAAAAATAGAAATCTAAAAAAAAAAAAGTATGAATCTTGTAGGTAAAAAATTATTTTGATTTTTTTTTTAAGAAAAACCTAATAAACAGACATTCTGAAAAAAGAATAATGTAAAATCTGGAATATTTAAAAATTTCCAGTATAGCTTTTTTCAGGAACCAGCAGAAAATGACATTCGAAGCAGGATAACGTATGAAACGGACAACATAAAATCTAAGTTCCACTTCAATTGCACAAAAATTGCATTTGTCAGATGTCTTTTCATCAAAAAGCTTACTTAGCTGCACTAAAAAGAGGTTCAACGTTATCCGGAAACGCATGTATGCAGTTATCTTCAATTTTTATGTAGTTATACATTTTTAATTCTTGCTTTTACATTTTTACAAAATGAGGTAGTGTTATATAATATAGAATGAAAATCAGATGATAAATAAAGGGCAGGGGGAGGGGGATGCTTAAAGCAAGAGATGCCAAAAATAGCTTTGTATTTCAGCTGAATAGGGTTTTCATAGTGTGCAATTCAGGAAATTATATCAGGTAAACGACAACCCAGCAGCAGATGCTAAAATATTGTGGTCCAATCGCATGAAATGTGCTGAAATGGCTGAAGACGTTTTCCACGTGTATATGATGCACTGCACCAAACATTGATGCTTTCGGGACGTAGAAAGTTTGAGAAGTTATGGCAGTACCTTTTAATTAGGATTAGAAAAACAATAATTTTTTTAAAAACAAAAATTTCTATAAATTAAGAAAAAAGGACAAAATAAAAAAATCTGAAGAAAAACGGGGAAAATTGATGATTAAATGTAAAACTGAGAAAAGGGCAAAAAACAGGAGCTTCCCTTAAAAACGGGAGAGTTAGCAGGTCTGCCGTTTATAGAATTTAGTTTGTGCTGGTTAAAAATATTGAATACACAGTGATGCACCATTTTTGTTTTTATTCTATATATCTTTTTAAAATCAGCCCCATCAGAGTGCAATGCATATAAAAAATACACATTGTATGTTTTTTAATATATATATATTTTTTTTTCATACAGTTGTTTTGAAAATGCATAAACAGCACTGCACTGAACATAAAAATATCTGATATTTTCGATATTTTAGAACAAGAAATGATCAAAGCCTGTTTGTTATAAACTGATTTTGTGAGAGGTAATGCAAAATTGCTCCAGCAATACTACTAAATATACTGCAATGTATTTGCAAGGACATTGAATGGAGGAAAGAACAAAAGAATCTTACTGAGCCTTTTAAGTCCTGGTGTAGCGAAGCATTTACTGAAGTATCAGGATCCTAAAGGGAAAAAAATTCAACCTTGAAAAATATGCTATTTAATAATAGAGAAATTTATGAAAAATTTATTTATTTATTTATTTCACAAATGTCGGGTATATTGGCCATTAGGCCATAAAAATGCCGGCTCTCCAATATTTCTCGACAACACAATTAAAATTAGTTAGTGCAGAGCAGTCGTCCAGATGAGCAGTGTCCATGACTTGTCCAGAGCTGCATAAAGTGCAGGTAAAAAGTTTCAAAATTTATTAAAAATACCACATTTATTTACACTATATATGTGCAATGTTAACACACTAGAAATTATACAGGAAAGAGCTGACTTGTTAACTTTAAGGGGAAAAAATGAGGAAGATTTAACATCAAAAGCAAACTTCAAAAATAAAATGATCTCAGAACACAATATTTTGTGAAATTAACTGATAGAAACCTTTAAATTGTATTAAAACATTCAAAACAGCGAGCTCATAAGCTCAAGTGCCCGGCTCACCGGCAACTCATTTGGCTCTAAACAGAAGGTTCTGGGTTTGAATCTTGGAGTTATGGTCAGCGCTTTTAGTTGTGAGCTCTGACATGTCTAATCCTACACTCAATGGGAGTTTTTGCAGTTTTTTTCTTATGCACCAACACACACGAAAGATTTCCGTAAGGTAGCTGAATAATTACCCTAAATGTCATTTGAACTGAAACTTACTACTAAGGGCAAAGTTATGTAAACTACAGTAAAACCCCTCCTATGCAGGAAATTTTTAATTCCCAGATTCCAAGGGAAATAACATTATTAAACCCCTGTCCTGCAGATACCCTTCTATTGAGGACAAAAACATTTATTCTGTTAGTGTTCACATTAGAGGGTTTTTACTGTAATACTATTACAGATTAATTTTGAAGCATGGGGTGTAAAAGGTATTATCTAATGATGAAGCTCTCATGTGAACTGGAAGTAAATGAACACCTTGTTGTAGAAAAGTTCACACTAGTCCTTAAAACGTTCCTTTTATCCTTGAAACTCATTGAAAAGTTAAAATCTTAAAAGCTGAGGCTATCCTTTTGAGGGGCAGAGGTTGCACCCTGAAAACACTAATTTTCACTATTTTTTTCCCTTTTTCTCCCCAAATTTTTCGAGTTAAAATCACTTGAATTCTTTTCTTTTGACTTCAATTTACACACACACACACACACAAAAAAAAAAAAAAAAAAAAAAAAAAACTTTTCTGTTGCCCTTATTTTTTTTCAAATCAATCCAATTTTTTAACTCAAAAATAGGATTTTTTTTAAGGCTTCAAAACCTTTAACTAGTGTTAAAACAGTCAACCAGTCTTCATTTTCCCTGAAGTATTCAATCATACTTTTGAGAAAGAATCAAAATCATTTTTGCATACATAAACATGTTTTTTTCATGCCTTAAGGTGGACGGTGTGAATAAATGGGCACACCATCCCCAGCGATGGAAATCCATATATTTTTTTTAATCACTTAAAATTTATGTCTAGATAATCAATTAAATACATAATGTTTTTTCAAAAAAATTCAAACATTTTAATGACTGGAAAATGTTATGACAACTCTATAAAGCAGAAATATAAAACTTCATTAACTTACGGATGCTGGGCTTGGAGGTTCTGATTCATATTCCGATTCTTCATCTGGCTCCTAAAAATAATGAAGTTCTGTTTAATATAAGAAAATATTCCTAACCTAACCAATTTTACAAGAACTCTTAGTTGAGGTAAACAAAGATGACCTTTGTTTCTCATCAATATTTGCCACTTTTATGATTTCCATACAGAACTAGCTAGTTTTTGATGACTTAGAAATTGAATTGTCCTTCAACTAAAGTTATGATACAAATAAAATTTAATAAAAGAAAAGCTTACTCTAATTTTTTCTAATTTCGAAAAAAGGATTTTTAACATAAAGTTGGGATGGTATTGAAAAATGAAAAAAGTTCTATACAGCCAAAACTTGTTATCCCAACATCCAGATTTCACGATACTACGGATGTCACGTCACTTTTTCACAGTCCCATGGTGCATAAGTCTTGATGTTAGGTAACTCTGGATTTCATGTCAGTGCTCTATTTTGAACCTCTGGTTACCATGACAGTTTGGATTCTGCAGACAGGCTTGAATTTTTCTTAACAATTGAAATATATACAATAAAATAATGGGAACATCTGAAAAAGTTTGCTGTAGGAATTTCTGGGTAGTGATTACTGATAAAAGACTTGAGAATTTTAAATAATAATAAACTGTAATATTATTACTATAACATTTTTGAAATCTGAATAACAAAAAAAAATCCTTACTGAAAAAATAAAAGTATGTTTTAAAAACTGAAAGACTTACCTGAGAAAAAAAATTCTCCTCTGAAACAAATTCCATTGGTTCATCCTGAAAAAAAATTATCAACATAACTATTTTAAGTATATACATTAATTTTCATACAACCTTTTAATTAAACTTGACTAACATCACAGAGTATCCTAACAGCAATTGAACATTTATTAAAAAAATAAATAAAACTAAATACTAATTGCATACATAAACAGAAAAATGAATACAGCAAATTTTATTTTCAAATATAGGAACATTATGTTTATAACAAAATTTACTTTCAAAGCAAAAATGGTTTTAAAAATTTTCTATGGCACAGTCAAAAAAAAAAAAAAGAAGCTGAAACAGGGTGTTCCTAAAAGCCCCCTCCCCCCTGGAAGGGAGGGGGCAGCATACTGGGAAGTTAGGCCAAAATAACTGTTATCACTTAATTCCTTAAATAAGCTTTCTTATGATTTCGGGTAGCAGTAATTTCTAACAGATTTATAAAACTATGGCAATACTGAGTAAAAATTCTTACTTTTACATTACTGTTTAAAACGGACTCTGAACTGATTTTGATAGTCGTCGACTCAGGAACAATTTGTTCATTCTCCACCTAGGTAAAATATTAGAACATAGTTACCATTTTGCAAACACGGCTACAATTGCTCTTGTATTAAACACAATCAAGAATTTATTGCTAGAAGGATACAGTTAAACTTATTTTCCCAGGCATCCCTATTAAATGCTGCAGCAATCTAAAAAAGTTCTATTGTATCTCACACATAAAAATGAAGCAAATAAGCAATTTTAATCAAGTAAAATAAATAAACAAATACATAATAAATAAAAAATAATAATTCAAATACTCCAACCAGGAAAGAAAGAGTTCATTGTTATTATTATTTTAATCAGTTTAATCAGGGGTTTGAAAGATTTTTTATGAGTAATTAACAATAGCAACTTTCTTCTACACCAAAAGTCAGCAACCTTTGTATATTGTTTTAAACAGAGCACAAGTATTAGTGTAAAGTTGCTAATTTTATTTTGAAAACTCATAATGGTAATATACTGCAAAGAATGCATTTATTGTTTTAATAACATAGTGAGATAAATGATTTAAATTAACAGAAGAATTTGCTAATTTTATTTTGAAAAATCATAATGGTAACATACTGCAAAGAATGCATTTATTGTTTTAATAACATAGTGAGATAAATGATTTAAATTAACAGAAGAATAACCTTATTTCAGTGGGTTACATAGATTTGCTAAAAAAATTAATTAAATGCGTAAAGTAGTACAAACAAAAATATGTAATATTTAAGAGTTTTGGAATTAAGCCACAAAGTTGTTCAAAACTACGATGAATATTCAGAAATTTTAACAACTTTGCAACTTTCAAGGCTTTCATCAAATAATGCTTCTTATTTGATTTTAATAATGGTCAGTTTCAAAAATTGTCAAGATGACAAATGCATGCACAAATTTGTTTATTTTCTGCTATGCACAGAAGTGTTCAGGTACCTCGATTTTTATAGTCAAA
Source organism: Uloborus diversus (assembly GCF_026930045.1). NCBI lineage: Eukaryota > Metazoa > Arthropoda > Arachnida > Araneae > Uloboridae > Uloborus > Uloborus diversus. The sequence continues at coordinate 139,411,977 of NC_072739.1, forward strand.
CTGTACATGCATGCAATCTGCTCTGCAATTAGATGCACAGAATAATTAGATTTATTTAGCAATGGTAATGTTTCAGCTAATTTTTCAAAGCCACTGAACTGATCAAAAGCCATAATTATGATTCATCTGAACCTGTTACAAACTCCTGTTCTACACAACTCTTAAAAGGACAGAAAAGGGGAAAAAGAAAATGAATCTTTGAAGAAAACAATTTTGAAAAAGAGATAGAAAAACTGAAAGTCTTGGAAAAAAAAAGGAGAAGTGATAAGTAGAGGGTATAAAATAGAGAAGATGAACATATAAATAAATGCAGAAGATAAAGGCCCCAAAACTTTGGCTAAAAACCAAAATTCCACAACATTGACCAAGATTTTGTGTTTGCTCATTGGTTAGGCGTGTTCTTTTATTGGTTTGTTACATTACTTGCTGCTTGAATTGCACCCCCCCCCCCCAAAAAAAAAGAAAGGAAAAAAAATACTGAAGAAAAACCACATAAGTTCATCGACCAACGTTTTTAAAAACAAAACATTTAAAAGAAAAAAAAATGTTTTGTAATCTCTGCATACTGAAAAACATTTTTGTCAAAGAAATTATGTCTGTGGCTGCCCCACCTCCAGGAGACCACATAGCATCTACAGCTTTGAACTTCTGTACAAAATTAATTTTGGCTCAGGGATGCTTTATTTTTTTAATTTCAAATTAGTTTTTTTAATGAATATTTCTAGCTAAAATGTACCATAAATTGCAAATTAAGAGTGCGAAAGATTTCCTACAGAGCTTAACATTAGATGCATTCAAAAGAGGGGATTTTTTTACACAAAATGAAGTTTGTTCCAGTTCTCTCAATTTATTAGAAGAGATATAAGGGTTTCTAATTTAGAAAAAAATCCTAGGCTGAAGCAAATTCAAGCAGAGTTGAAGAGCAAAATGTTACTTCAGACCACAAAGTTGAAACCAATTTTTCAAATATACAAAACATCCATTTTGCCAAGCTCAGGGGCCCTTTAGCACCTATAGCTGTAAAATGCAATGAAGTATATTGTCAGTTTTCTACGAGAAGGCAATTGACTCTTCCTTCCTCACATGGTATCCAATTATTCTATTTCTCTGTTTTCGGCAGAAGGTATATTCGGATCATAGCATTTAGTTTAAAAGCAGCAGTTTTTAAAATTTAAGAATAACGAAAATAGCAACAGACAAGTGAAGCAAGTGATGTAACGGATACTAAGACTTTTTTGCACATTAAAATGCACGCCAAAGTTAAGGTTGTCTGGTTGTCTCATTTACAAGCACGGGGATTTGTTTACCGATCACCCCCGCATAGAATTAAACTCTGCGCTCGAGAAGGCTAAGCAAAGTGCCTTCTCATGAAATACGGACAATAGCTGTAAAGGAAATATGAAAGTAGTTAATACTTACAGGAGACTCATGATTCGATTTCTCAGAAACACCAACCACAAAATTTTCAATTGGCTCTTGCTGGCAAGAAGAAATAAAAATTTTAATACAATCCAAAAAATACATAGGGTAGAGAAATACATGCGTCAAATACTGAAATGAACTTACTTTAACATCTTCAGTTGCCATTTGGTCTAATGTTTTCCAATATAATGATTCATTTTCCAACTACAAAAAAACAAGTTTTCATTTAAAGAAATTCCATCTTAAACATGACTTTGTATGCAGCTAAAACATACCGATAAAGTATGAAGTTATAAATTCAGAATGCTTGGGAACTTATCCAGATATTGGAATTTCCTGGACTTTAAGTCCAGATTTAAAACAAAAATTGGAAACAGTGAAATTTTTTGATATTAGGATCGTTTTCCCAAATTTTGCTTCTGTTCATAACATTTCCTTCTTCTTTTATCAATCTCAGTGAAAGCATTTTTTCGTATGCTCAAGTAAACAAAAAGTTAGAGATTACTGACATCTAAGTACAACCAGCAGTTGCTGCTTTTTGTTACTGAGTGTTATATATGCCAATCAATACAATAAATAAATCATGTTTATACAGAAAACAGCTTTGTATATTTGCCCAATATGCTTTGTGTTGTATACTAAAGATAAAATTAAAAGCAATATTGTAAAAGGAAAGAGGAAGCTAAAATATTGTATAACAATTTAAAACAAAACACTAATATTACTCATGACAGGCAAGGGCGCCGATATACAAAATTTTAAGGGGGGGGGGGCTCAAAAATTTTGCTATTATTTAGCAGAATATTTTCCCCGTGGAAACCGATTTCAGTACAGATTAGACACATTAAAATTTGATATTTTCAATAACTTACTCATTAATGGCTGGAAAAGACATTTTTATACTTTTTTGCAAAGAAAAAAGCATTAAAAGCAAGAAAGTTCTAATTTCAAAGGGGGGACGGGGCTTGAGCCTCCACTTGCCCCCTATATGGGCGCCCTTGATGACAGGTGGCATTAAAGAAACTTAAAAATCATCTGTAAGTACTATGTTTTCAACAAGTAACAAATGAACGGTTACAATTTTAAGCACTTAAAATGCACAAAAATCGAAACAAAGATTTTTTTTGTTGATAAATTTAAGGATAAAGTTCCGAACTTTGGGTCTTCTGAATTTCGAGGTTTGGAAATTGAGGTCTCATGCTGAAAACAAATATTAAGTGGGGTTCCACTATAACAAGTGTCATTCCAGGTATTTTTACTAGGGTCTTTTTTTTGTGTGGGGGGGGGGGGGGGAATTCCTTGAATTAAGTGAAATCACTTATTGAATTTTGTGAAATTGAGTTACAAGAAAAGTTATTAGTAGTATAGCACACTAAAATTGGTATTCCAAATAAAATTGGTATAAGACGTTCAAAACTATCAGAGAGTTAAAGAGCAAAATAAAAACTTTGGGCTATTTAGTAAATTTTTATGAAGCTAAAATCATTTCAAAAATTAAGAATGTTGAAAGCTTTTAAAGGGCAGTATGTGCTAGCAGTATATAATTTTACTGGAAAAGTTTTGTGATGAGATAAGTCATTGTTAACATATGAGTTATGATCACATCATAATTACCACAGAATATTGAAGTGGAGCAGATGCTTTCTTGATAATTTTTCTGTTCTTAACAGAGTACTCTTTGATATTTATTTTGACAGTCTTTTTAGGTCTCTTCCATTTTCTCAAATGCTTAGATGGGGGCTTTTTCTTAGGTGTGAAACGTCTGATACGTCTTTTTCGTTTCTTTGGACTTGGAGGTTTTTTCTTCTTCTGAAAGGTAGAAAAGGTAGAAATATTTTCACATTATTTAAAAATACTTTGTAGAAAGCATTATTGCGGGAGGGGGGGGGGCGACATTGTGGTAACATCAAAATATCAATAAACTAACATTTTTTTAACAGAACTTTGATGGTTAAATCAATCTTGATCCAATAAGAACAATAATTGCATGGAATGAAAAAACTAATTAGACATGTTTCTTTGAAGTCTTATACAGTGGGTACTCTTATAATAAAACAAAAACTATCTTCTTTAATTTTGGGAGAAATTTGGGCACGAGGGCCGATGAAATGAAGTTCAGCACCTTAATCTTGTCCTGCCTAAGAATTTCCACCTCTTTTAGTATCTCATTGAGTTCATACCAAAACAAATCTTTTAACTTTACCAGGGAGAAAAGAAGAGACTTTACCAATGCTAATCTATATAAGATACCAAATCAATTACACATAAACGGTGAAACAGTGGTTACTGTAAGTTACTGTTAACAAGCTGAAGGTCACCTCAATCACTAGGTTGTACATTCCATTTAAGTCTTGTCATTCCATGGCATTCAATGCGTTGAAGTTGCAATTCTATTTTTTACTAGCATAGAGAAACCAAAAACAGTTCACTGCAAAATTTTGATGTTGAATTTCATTTGGTACAAAAACATTCAATAGGAAAAAAAGCTTTCTTTTTTCATTTTACTGAAAATGAAAAATGTTTGAAAAAAAAAAAAAGAAAGAAAGAAAGAGAGAAAAAAAAAGGAAAAGAATTTTACTGACTAACACTTGCTTCTTGCAACTTACAGTATAACCTCGACTTAACTATTGTCAAGGGACTGGGAAAATGTATCATTAAATCAAGGATATTGTTAAATTGAGGAGCATAGACACTTAACACAGTCAAATCCAGACCAATAAACTGTATCATTAAATTGTGGAAATGGTTAAATCGGGTACTGTTAAATCCAAGTTATGCTGCACTTTCAAAATCTTGTAAAAACAAAATAATTAAAGAGAAAAAAAATTGTAATTACTGGTAATGTGCAATCTTCCTTAGGTTCAGTTGCAGCTTCACCACCGTTCATTTCTTCATTAAACTGGTTAGAGGAGAAAAGAAATATAAATTGCAAAAATATGTTTTTATTGATTAATTTGCTTATTGAAAATTCAAAACAAATTTTAATTGCAACTAAGACAAAATATTAGCTTTCAATCATTACATGAAAAAATAAATTTCTAAAACCTTTCATTAAATGTGCATTACAAATAATACAAATATTTGAGCCAGTGGTTGGAAAAACTACATTTTTTTTGTAGCGAACTACAACTACAACTACTTTGTTACAAATGTAGTTAACCACAACTACAACTACTTTTTTCAAAATGTAGCAACTACAAACTACTTTTGAAATGTAGTCGCTACTTCGCTACTTTTCAAAAAATAAGTAAATAAAAAGCATACACAATTGGTTGTCCCTCAAAAAATGAAAGTCATTCTTTCAAGTCGCATACACTCCTGTATTTTTCTTCTTGTGTCAAAACAATCGTGAGAAAAAGTTTCATATAATTTGCACAACGGCAACCCGTGCCGACTTGCATCTGAAAGTGTAAAACAGTACTTGTATGCTAGGCCACATCGGGGAAAAAAAAAAAAACTTTTTTTTAGAAACTCGAAATTTCTGTTGATAAAACGTTGCCCCCTGTACCCAACACCCCATATGTGCCACAAGAACATTTATTCAAATTAAAAAACATTTAGATATGCCACACTTGATCTAAAATTTATAATTTTATTTAAAAAATTGATTTTTTTTTTCCAATTATTCAGTTATCTTTTAAAAAATTGCATATAAATTTAAGTTGAATATCAAGTTCAAAAATTACTGCCGAACATATTTACAGATCAACAATTACAAACGAATAATAAAAAAATAATATATTTTAAATGAAAAATTTAACTCAACCTGGAAAAAAAACAGATCCTTGAGTACTATGTGGGAGACTTAAAAATTGCAGGAAAACAAAAATTTCTATTTAACTGTAATTACCTACTTTTCTACTATACTGTTTATATTTTTCAGCTTGATAATTTCGTAAAATCTTACATTTCTGAAAATATGTATCAAAAACTTAATTTTTTGAAGAAAATTAAAAATGTTAGGCACGTGTGGGATATCTAAATGGTTTTTAATTTTGAGTTTATAAAAAAAAACATTTTATTTTAATTTGGCCTAGCATTACACAAGTGCTGGTTCACACTTTCAGCCATAATCGGCATTTGCTGCCGTTGTTCAAATTATATGATTTTTTTTTTTTGACGTAAAAGGACAAAATATAAGAGAGTGTGCAACTTGAAAAATCAACTTTCGATTTTTTTAGGGGGGGGGGGACACCGTAATACACACACACACACCGTAAGAGGATTGAACAAAAAAAGATTGATAAATTAGCTCATCAGAAGACATTAAGAAAACTGTCCGTTATCATACTCTCACACACTGTAATGCTCGTATTTATTGTTAAGTCCTCCAGAACAGTTCAATTTCATCCTTTTCTATAGAATTTTCAGTAGCTTCTTTTTATTTGGTGAATACTGTCGAAAATTTAAGCCTCGCTAAAATATTTGTTTTTAAATCTTCGGTTTGTTCATATAAAATTCACCTAATTTTCAACTCGCAAAATCACCGATATATTCATTTTCGCGAAAATAAGTGCTTTTTGCAATATGAATATTGGTGAAATATGAAAATTACGACGGCAAAAAAACTAATGGCGTCAAACAGATATAACGTATGGCGTTAAAATGAAATGCCTGAGGTCAGCTCGTATTTTTATGATTCTTATTTCTTATTGCATCCGCTGATATCTTGTGTAAAATTAGCGCCAGTCAAATTCGTTTGAACCTTTTTTTTTTTTTTTTTTTTTCAGTTTATTTAAAAGTAGTTTCCGGAAATCGCTACAAACTACTATTTTTTTGTAGTTAACTACTCACTACACTACTTTTTGAAAAAAGTAGTGCGCTACACTACAAACTACTCAAAAATGTAGCTACTACAGTAGCGTCGCTACTTGTAGCGCGCTACTTCCAACCACTGATTTGAGCTGTTTTAAAACCCCTTCAGTCGAAATTATGAAATACTTGATCCAAAATGTTTATATTTGGTACACAGTGTCAATGGTAAAGGGTATCTTACAGATAAAATTTCAAGTGTGTAGGAGAAAAATTAAAAGAATTATGGGACGCTCAATATTCCAGACTTATATTTTAGAAATTAACATTTCATATAAAAAAATGGTAAAATACCAAAAAACTTCATTACAAAATGTTTTTCAAACAATAAAAAAACATAATATAAGCGTTTGAACCCATTAATTAAAAATTCTATATTTTTTAAAAAATCAGGGAAAAAAACCTCGTTTTTTAGACGAGAATCCATGGTTGGAAAAATGAGCCACTCTCTATCTCTTAATCCTTATAAGTCAGTGTTATCAATCCCAAAACAAAAAATATTTCACAGATTATAATAGGCAAAATATAAAGAGTCGACTAAAAAAAAAAATCAAGTAACTTAATTATTACATGAGTAGCAGCTGTTTAAAGTGTATATCCGGTATACCGGACACCAGGTCTGAAGGGGTTAAGAGACCTCCGAGCTAGACACTTTACATTAGTTAATTTAAAACACTGACAATGAGGTTAACACTGTTATGAAAGTAGAGTGGTATTTATTTTGTAAAAAAAAAATAAAAACTAAAATTTACATACAAGAAACCTCTTTATTGAACAACTAACTAGACAGGAATTTCAAACAGGAGAATAATTTTCTAACAGATACTTTTTTAAATAGTTTGCCTTTCACAGATTTTTAAAAAAGTTATGCAAAAATAAAAGTTGCATTAGAATAACATTCATCGGTGGCATAGCACGTAATATATTTTAAATTAATTTTTTATCACAATTGGAAAAGAGCTTTAGATCAATTGTAAAAAGATTAATTCACTTCAAAAAGCAAACAAAACATGCAATCGTGCATTTAGTGTGAAAATGTCATGCATCGAATTTAGTAGATCTTGTCAAATGTCAATTCAAAGAAAAAAAGGGAGAAAAATAGGGAAAAGAAAAACACCATTTAGAGCATACATTTTAAATATAAACAATGATAACATATGATAAAATAACAAAATAATTTAGCATTAGACAAAAAAATAAAACATTTATTTAAAAACAATTGCTTAATAAATTACAGTGGATATTCGTGCATGTTTTGATAACATAAATCATCAATGTTAACACTAAACAATGTCTCAGCACAAAAAACTGTATAGTGACTAGGCTATATTAAATTCATATCTGCTTTGAAAGACCTTTCATGGTATCAGCCTGATTTTAAGGTGAAAAGGGTCAGGGGCTTTATAGCCAAAGAGTTGGAGTTGGTTATTTTGTCCATGACTGCCAGCACTAGAGTAAGGGTCGGAGTCAGACTGATTTTGGGGTGTAGGAGTTAAAGTCGGAGTTGAAAGCTCTAAAATTCCAGAAGTCGGACTCTGTCATTTTCTCTCCGATTCTGCAGCCCTGGATTTTTTTCTCTTAAATGTGTTTCAAATTGAGTCACAAGTTAAATACTCCAGAATTACTATCAGGCTTCATTGAAAGGATCATATATCTCACTCACCGCTTGTTGCACAGATCTTTTGGGTGGATATTTCTTTCGTATCCTCGGCATGTCATCGATTTCTTCAAACAGAGTTGCTTTTGAATCAGGACAAATTTCAACAATTTTCTGTGTTAAAGAGCGTGTGTGACGATGATATGGAGTCATTTCTCGTGAATTCTGTTTTTCTGGTGACAGATCCCGCTTTTCTGATGACTGGAAGAAAAAAAAAAGCTTATGAATTTTCCTGCTTAAATCATGAAACCTTAATTTCTTCATTTCATTGTTTGCAGAAATACAAACAGAACGTTCTTGTTGCAATAAATAAGGAAGGTAGTTCATTGTTTGAAATTTCTTACCTCATTAACACCATGAAAAATACATACCTTATAACCTCAATTAAACAATTGTCAATGGACTGGAAAAAAATAATACAGTGCAGAACCTTTTATACGGGAACCAAAAAACCGGAAAACCAGAAAACCGGCAACCTTTTGCCAATTTTCCCGCCATTTAAAAAAAATATGCATTTTTTGCAATTTTTGAAAAACTAAGCATTTTTTGAAATACCTAAAAGAATATGAGCGGCTTCTTAATAAATACCATATTACTCATCTATAACTTGGGAAAATGTTTACAGAAACGAACTTCAAAGGATTATCCTTAATGCGGGGCAAAATTTCTGAAATATTCTTTTGAATTAAAATGTACCCTCATAAGTCTGAAATTTTCATGTTTTATTCCAACTGAATACTAAAGAAATGAATATTTTCACATTCTAATGCAATATTTTATTGAATAGTCTCTAATTAAAGCCGTTTGGAGCATAAGTAACGTTGGAAAAGCGCGGGAAACACCGAAAACCAGTTTTGCAAATTTTTTGGATAGTTGATGGTGGAATATGGAAATCTTTAAACGCAAGACTCATAAATCTAATTTCTATTGGTATGAACTTAATGCAAAAGCAATAGTTATAGCTATAGCTATAACTACCGCAATCGCAAACCCTAAACCTTTACAAAAAATTTTTTTTAAAAAATGCGTTCCTGAAAACAAATTATTTCATACATTATAGTAAAAAAATCGCACATTTATGTTCAAAAACTTGTTTCTTGCCCTTCCCTTCATTTTCTTCCGTTTTATAACCTGGAAAAGTTTTTTCTTTTTCTCTTTCAAAATGAATGTGAGGGTCTCAGGTCTTATGGATAACTTTCAACAATAAGCATTTCTGAACTGTTTTCTTCTTATTTTAATATGTATTACTATTTATTATAGTATTTTAAGTTTCATACACAAATGGCCAATAGCGCTTTTTAGCGATACAGAAAACCGGGAAAATCGGATATCCAGGACAGCGATGGTCCCAAACTTCCCGGATAATTGGTTCTCTACTGAAGTTAATTCATGAGTCTTATTAAATTGAGGAGCATAGACATTCAATGCAGTCAAAACTGGACTAGTGAAATGTATCATTAAATTAAAGTTATGCTGTAATTCACTATCACAGCTGCCAAGGTTGAAAGACAAAAATTAGGGAGACTTTGCAAGAATAAATTCAACTACAAAAGTTTGAAAAGAGATTTTTTAAACTAATGTAGAAATTTTTTAAATTGAGCCTGTTTCGGACCTGAAATTTACAACTTTTAGGTTTAAATTTTTTTTTTAAAGACATATAAATTTGTTTTTTCTTATAAGTGATGATAAACATTCCTTGAAGTGGGGAAAAATTCATGAAGTTCAGAAAAAATTAGGAAGATTTTACCACATTTTTGGGAAATAAAAAGTTTTGAAAAGAAAACAAATGAAATTTTTACATTTAAAAAATTGATTGGACATATACACCTTCCATACTCACATATGATTTTGTTTTTGCTATTGTGATCGTTTCACTACAGAGATTTTTTCTGAAAATTCTCATCACTGGAAAATAATCTTTTTTTTTTTAATTTAGGAAATTTCATTTTGATTTAGATACAGGAGCCTACCCGCCCCCCCCCCCCCAAAAAAAAACCCTACCCCCCACAAACATAAATGGAAAAAAAAAATATCTGCATACAAAGCTTATGACCTTATGCTGTTTCATACTGCAAATTTTGTTTCAAGTCAAAACCTTGAGTTTTGAGCAAATTTTTTGGAAATGTTACTGACGATTTTGCTGTAAGTACAAAATTGGAGCTAAGCATTTATAAAGTGGAGTATTAGGTGGTTCATTAACAAAACATAAATTATTTTATGCTTCTATCATAATATTACTTTCTACAATTGCTCAAATTGCTAGTTGTAAAGAAATATCATTGTGTGCGAAAATAACCCAAAAACCAAAGTTTGTTCCACTTGTGCAAATCGGTTTAATAATAAATTATAAGTTCAAGATTAGGCAATAAAATATTTATGAACCCTTACATTTTGCTTCCTCTTCTCAGTTTCAGGTGGTTCTGGACTGCCAGCAGTATCATGATAATCTTCAAAAATTAAATCCTCTTTTAAAACAAGCTGTGTATTGTTGGGAACATTTTCATCTCCATTACTTGGGCATTTGAATTTAAAATCCTGTTGTACTTCATAATTATCTAAATCTGTAGAGAAAAAATTTGATCAGCAGAATACCTTAGGTTAGCAGAATCAGGATGCTGTTAAAGACAAATTAGCTTCATATTTAAGATTTATAAACATCTTACTACTTTAATAAATGAAAGCATAAACACGAAACCAAAATACTTTTAAATCAACTTTTATAGTTTCATTTTGAGATAGTTGAATCTCGCAATAACATTTTCAAAAATAACTTAAACGTTTCAATGTGAGACTGCTTCAATTCAATAAAAATTTATTTGAGAGATAACTTTTTACCATCAATACATAATGTGACCAGACGTCCCGCTTTTGGCGGGACAGTCCTGCTTTTTGTCTTACTGTCCCGCTGCGGGAATGTCCCACCAAAGTGTCCCGCTTTGTCGAAAAAGTCCCGCTTTTTTTGTTTAAATTCCGTCACACAAGAAATATAACATACAATCTAGATTTTTTTAAACGCTTTTTCGATTTTTTGCTGTCAGTAAACGTAAGAATGCCATGTAAAATGTTATTCTTTAATGTTTAATACGTTAAACTACCTCCACCATGATTTGGATTGAAGAGGAGGAGCTGTTAAGCATCTAAATGGGCTGCAGAAGGAATCTCGGGAGATAAGCAATGGGTGGAGATATTTATTCATTTTCGCACTCAGGCGATTGAAGTCAATTGTTTGACAAAGATTGTCGAGTTTGGTTTCAGTTTGCCAGGCACAACAGCAGTTGTTGAAAGAACATTTTCCTTGGTGAATAAAATGTGGACATCTGAAAAAATGCAATTATCAGTTGCCACTTTAAAAAGTCTTCTTTTAACTAAAATTAACTTTTCTTATTCATGCAAGTAATTTCTTGATTTTCTGAAAGGCAACAAGAATTTGCTTCTTAAAATTGCTTCTAACAGCAAGTACAGTCGGACCTCCATACATCGAACTTCCACATATCGAAATTTTCTATATATCGAAATCCCAGCACATTTCCATGTTTATTACATAGAAAATTTGTTTCTATATATCGAAAAAATCTCTATATATTTTTCTCGAGACGTTCGTAGATTTTTTTTCCCAATTTAGACTGTTTGTCTCATGAAAAATGAAGGTTAGGGGAGAAAATTATGTTCACTAAAGGTTGCTATGAAATTCACAAGGAATCTGGGGTTGAGGGGTATGCAATATTCTTTACATCAATACTATTAAATTATTTTCAACTTGAGTTCTTTATTGGTACATTTGAGTTATTTCTTGGCATTTTTCTGTTCTGTAAAATATTAAGCCTGTGGAAGAAAAACTACTATACGAACCCCCCCCCCCCCCCCCCCACCGTCATGTGTCCTGATTTTTAGCTTGAAAAATCTGGTCACATTATCAATACATCAATGGTGTACCATCTAGTATGGGTGAAACCTGGGGCGGTAACTTGTGGTGTCACCCCCTCCTCCCCCTCTACAAAACACATACACACAA